>NW_024057834.1:57500-83454 GCF_016432855.1 Salvelinus namaycush
TGGGGAGATGAGAGGATGCCAGGAGGGAGAGTCTGGAGAGATGAGAGGATGCCAGGAGGGAGAGTCTGGAGAGATGAGAGGATGCCAGGAGGGAGAGTCTGGGGAGATGAGAGGATGCCAGGAGGGAGAGTCTGGAGAGATGAGAGGATGCCAGGAGGGAGAGTCTGGAGAGATGAGAGGATGCCAGGAGGGAGAGTCTGGGGAGATGAGAGGATGCCAGGAGGGAGAGTCTGGAGAGATGAGAGGAAGCCAGGAGGGAGAGTCTGGGGAGCTAAGAGGATGCCAGGAGGGAGAGTCTGGAGAGATGAGAGGATGCCAGGAGGGAGAGTCTGGAGAGATGAGAGGATGCCAGGAGGGAGAGTCTGGGGAGATGAGAGGATGCCAGGAGGGAGAGTCTGGAGAGATGAGAGGAAGCCAGGAGGGAGAGTCTGGGGAGCTAAGAGGATGCCAGGAGGGAGAGTCTGGAGAGATGACAGGATGCCAGGAGGGAGAGTCTGGGGAGATGAGAGGATGCCAGGAGGGAGAGTCTGGGGAGATGAGAGGATGCCAAGAGGGAGAGTCTGGGGAGATGAGAGGATGCCAGGAGGGAGAGTCTGGAGAGATGAGAGGATGCCAGGAGGGAGAGTCTGGAGAGATGAGAGGAAGCAAGTGAGTTGCAGTGGCATCCTTCACACACAGATGCAGGTACAGGCATGCTTGTACACACACACACACACACACACACACACACACACACACACACACACACTCCTGCCACAACTACCAATGTTACACACACACACACACACACTTCTGCCACAACCACCAATGTTACACACACACACACACACACACACAGACTCCTGCCACAACTACCAATGTTTTACACACACACACACACACACACACAGACTCCTGCCACAACTACCAATGTTTTACACACACACACACACACACACACACACACTGCCTCCCCGCCACAACCACCAATATTACACAAGTTGTAAACTATTAAATTGTTTCCAGTCTGTTGGCAGCTTGCTGTTTGTGTTCAGTTGACTTCCTCTGTAAGGAACCAATCGGTGGCCCGCTGGACGGGGATCATCCTGTCATACAGGTTGGGTTTGTGTTCAGTTGACTTCCTCCGTAAGGAACCAATCGGTGGCCCGCTGGACGGGGATCATCCTGTCATACAGGTTGGGTTTGTGTTGGAGTTAGAGGTTAGAGTTGGGGTTAGGGGTTAGAGTTGGGGTTAGGGGTTAGGTTTGGGGTTAGGGATTAGAGTTGGGGTTAGGGGTCAGAGTTGGGGTTAGGGGTCAGAGTTGGGGTTAGGGGTTAGGGGTCAGAGGGTTAGGGGTCAGGTTTGGGGTTAGGGGTTAGGTTTGGGGTTAGAGTTGGGGTTAGGGGTTAGGGGTCAGAGGGTTAGGGGTTAGGGGTCAGAGGGTTAGGGGTTAGGGGTTAGAGTTGGGGTTAGGTTTGGGGTTAGGGGTTAGGGGTTCGGTTTGGGGTTAGGAGTTAGATTTGGGGTTAAGGGTTAGGGGTTAGAGTTGGGGTTAGGGGTTAGAGTTGGGGTTAGGGGTTAGAGTTGGGGCTAGGGGTTAGAGTTGGGGCTAGGGGTTAGGGTTGGGGTTGGGGGTTAGAGTTGGGGTTAGGGGTTAGGTTTGGGGTTAGGGGTTAGAGTTGGGGTTAGGGGTTAGGTTTGGGGTTAGGGGTTAGGGGTTAGGGGTTAGGGTTGGGGTTAGGGGTTAGGTGTTTGGGTTTGGGGTTAGGGTTAGGGATAGGGTTAGGGGTTAGGGTTAGGGTTAGGGGTTAGGGGTTTGGGTTTGGGTTTGGGGTTAGGGTTAGGGGTTAGGGTTAGGGTTGGGGATAGGGTTAGGGGTTAGGGTTGGAGGGATTTTAACAAAACCTTAGTCTCCCAAAAATCCGTGGTTGGTCTTGTTGCCGGGGGTTGGTCTTGTTGCCGGGGGTTGGTCTTGTTGCCGGGGGTTGGTCTTGTTGCCGGGGGTTGGTCTTGTTGCCGGGGGTTGGTCTTGTTGCCGGGGTTGGTCTTGTTGCAGGGGTTGGTCTTGTTGCCGGGGTTGGTCTTGTTGCTGGGGGTTGGTCTTGTTGCCGGGGGTTGGTCTTGTTGCCGGGGTTGGTCTTGTTGCCGGGGGTTGGTCTTGTTGCCGGGGGTTGGTCTTGTTGCCGGGGTTGGTCTTGTTGCCGGGGGTTGGTCTTGTTGCCGGGGGTTGGTCTTGTTGCCGGGGTTGGTCTTGTTGCCGGGGTTGGTCTTGTTGCCGGGGTTGGTCTTGTTGCCGGGGTTGGTCTTGTTGCCGGGGGTTCTCAGACATTTCCCATTTGGAAGTAATCAGGCAGGAGCAGTAGTGAGTGGGAGTGGAGGGGAGAGCCCCAGCTCAGGGGGTCTGTGTGTGTGTTTCAGTGTGTGTGTGTTTCAGTGTGTGTGTGTGTGTGTGTGTGTGTGTGTGTGTGTGTGTGTGTGTGTGTGTGTGTGTGTGTGTGTGTGTGTGTGTGTGTGTGTGTGTGTGTGTGTGTGTGTGTGTTCTACTGTTCTCTACACTACAGACCTCTGGCCACACTGGGCAGCTACGCTCTCCCCTTCTCTTCATGTGGTTTCCATCAAATTGCATCATTTGGACCGAGGCCATAGGCAGGCTCCGTCCAAACCTCCTCCCCTCCTCTCCTCTATTCTCCCCTCTTCCCCCTCTATTCTTCTCTTCTCCTCCCCCCCTCCCCTTTCTCTCTCCCGCTCACTCTCTAACCCAAAAATAAAATAGTTGGCTTGAGTTAGCTTGAGTTTACAGAGTAGAATGAGATCACTGGTTTCCCTTCCAGGGAGTGAGAGAGAGAGAGATGGAGGAAGAGAGAGAGAGAGAGAGATGAAGAGAGAGAGAGAGAGAGAGAGAGAGAGAGAGATGAAGAGAGAGAGAGAGAGAGAGAGAGAGAGAGAGAGAGAGAGATGAGGAAGAGATAGAGAGATGGAAGAGAGAGAGAGAGAAAGAGAGAGTAGGGGGAAGACAGAGAGAGAGAGAGGGGAAAGAGAGAGAGAGATGGAGCAAGAGAGCGAGAGAGAGGGAGAGAGAGGGGGAAGAGAGAGAGAGATTGAGCAAGAGAGCGAGAGAGAGGGAGAGAGAGAGAGATGGAGGAAGAGAGCGAGAGCGAGAGAGAGAGAGATGAAGGAAGAGAGTCTTCAGTCATTCTTCAGAGTAATTCCAGACAGACTGGGTAGTTCATGTCAAAGCCCAGACCTTATACACACATGAGTGATCACACACACAATGTGAATGGAAGTGCAGTTCTATTAGGAGCGCTGGCCCCCGGATGTTAGAAGGTGTTTATGTGTGGGGCTGCTGGACTGTGTGTGTGTGTGTAATGTCTGGGTGTGTGGTAGGGCTGCAGGATTGTGTGTGTGTGTGTGTGTGTGTGTGTGTGTGTGTGTGTGTGTGTGTGTGTGTGTGTGTAATGTCTGGGTTGGTGATAGGGCTGCAGGACTGTGTGTGTGTGTGTGTGTGTGTGTGTGTGTGTGTGTGTGTGTGTGTGTGTGTGTGTGTGTGTGTGTGTGTGTGTGTGTGTGTGTGTGTGTGTGTGTGTGTGTGTGTGTGTGTGTGTGTGTAATGTCTGGGTTGGTGATAGGGCTGCAGGACTGTGTGTGTGTGTGTGTGTGTGTGTGTGTGTGTGTGTGTGTGTGTGTGTGTGTGTGTGTGTGTGTGTGTGTGTGTGTGTGTGTGTGTGTATGTGTGTGTGTGTGTGTGTGTGTGTAATACCTGGGTGGGTGTGTGTGTGTGTGTGTGTGTGTGTAATACCTGTGTGTGTGTGTGTGTGTGTGTGTGTGTGTGTGTGTGTGTGTGTGTGTGTGTGTGTGTGTGTGTGTGTGTGTGTGTGTGTGTGTGTGTGTGTGTGTGTGTGTGTGTGTGTGTGTAATACCTGGGTGGTAGGGCTGCTGGTGTGGTGCTCTCCTTTGTTTGGCTTAGTGCTTCCTCTGTCCTGGAGATAATGGAGCCACTGTCTTAACATTTGAATATAAGTCACACCAGCATAGAGAGGGAGAGGGGGAGGAGGGGAGAGAGAGGTGGAGAGGGAGAGGTGGAGAGAGGGGGAGGAGGGGAGAGGGAGAAGGGGAGAGAGGGGGAAGAGGGGAGAGAGATGGGGAGAGGAAGGGAGAGAGAGGGGGGGAGAGAGGAGGAGGAGGGAGAAAGGGAGAGGAGGGGAGAGAGAAGGGGAGAGGGGTAGAGATTGGGAGGAGGGGAGAGAGATGGGGAGAGGGGTAGAGAGGGGGAGGAGGGGAGAGAGATGGGGAGAGGGAGAGGTGGAGAGAGGGGAGGAGGGGAGAGAGATGGGGAGGGGGAGAGAGGGGGAGGAAGGGAGAGAGGGAGAGGGGGAGAGAGGGGGAGGAAGGGAGAGAGATGGGGAGAGGGAGAGGGGGAGGAAGGGAGAGAGATGGGGAGATGGAGAGGGGGAGAGAGGGGGAGGAAGGGAGAGAGAGGGGGAGAGATTGTATTTCAAGTCATAGCTTCAAACTCGTGCGACATCATGGGAAATTAGCCAAGAGCTCATTAAAAAAAATTGTAGACCTCCACAAATCTGGTTCATTCTTGGGAGCAATTTCCAAACGCCTGAAGGTACCACGTTCATCTGTACAAACAATAGGACGCAAGTATAAACACCATGGGACCCCGCAGCCATCATACCGCTCAGGAAGGAGACGCGTTCTGTCTCCTAGAGATGAACGTACTTTAGTGCGAAAAGTGCAAATAAATCCCAGTACAACAGCAAAGGACCTTGTGAAGATGCTGGAGGAAACAGGTACAAAAGTATCTATTTCCACAGTAAAACGAGTCCTATATCGACATAACCTGAAAGGCCGCTCAGCAAGGAAGAAGCCACTGCTCCAAAACCGCTATAAAAAAGCCAGACTACGGTTTGCCCCTGCACATGGGGACACAATCGTACTTCTTGGAGAAATGTCCTCTGGTCTGATGAAACAAAAATATAACTGTTTGGCCATAATGACCATCGTTATGTTTGGATGATAAAGGGGGAGGCTTGCAAGCCAAAGAACACCATCCCAACCGTGAAGCACGGGGGTGGCAGCATCATGTTGTGGGGGTGCTTTGCTGCAGGAGGGACTGGTGCACTTCACAAAATAGATGGCATTATGAGAAAGGAAAATTATGTGGATATATTGAGGCAACATCTCAAGACATCAGTCAGGAAGTTAAAGCTTGGATTAAATGTCAGGAATTGTAACGGTTTTCTTCCTGGGATGAAGGAGAGGACCAAAACGCAGCGCAGCTAGTGTTCAACATGTTTAATAAAGAATATATGAGAACACTACAAACAACAAAACAAGAAATGTGAAAACCGAAACAGTCCTATCTGGTGCAGAACACAAAGACAGAAGACAACCACCCACAATCCCCAACACAAAACAAGCCACCTATATATGATTCTCAATCAGGGACAACGATTGACAGCTGCCTCTGATTGAGGAACCATATTAGGCTGAACACAGAAACAGACAAACTAGACACACAACATAGAATGCCCACCCAGCTCACGTCCTGACCAACACTAAAACAAGCAAAACACATAAGCACTATGGTCAGGACGTGACAGGAATTGTGAAAAACTGTGTTTAAATGTATTTGGCTAAGGTGTATGTAAACTTCCGACTTCAACTGTATTCACATTCCTCAGTCCTAACTTTGTAGAAGCACCTTTGGCAGCGATTACAGCTGTGAGTCTTTCTGGGTAAGTCTCTAAGAGCTTTCCACACCTGGATTGCGCAACATTTGCCCATTATTCAAATTGGCTGTTGATCATTGCTATCTTCAGGTCTTGCTGTTGATTTTCAAGTAGATTTAAGTCATAGGTGCATATCGGCCACTCAGGCACATTCACTGTCTTCTTGGTAAGCAACTCCAGAGTAGATTTGGCCTTGTGTTTTAGGTTATTGTCATGCTGAAAGGTGACTTCATCTCCCAGTGTCTGGTGGAAAGCAGACTGAACCAGGTTTTCCTCAAGGTACAGGCTTCCTTCTTTTCACTCTGTCATTTTGGTTAGTATTGAGAGAGTAACTACAATGTTGTTTATCCATCCTCATTTACCTCCTATCAAAGCCATTAAACTCGGTGACTGTTTTAAAGTCACCATTGGCCTCATGGTGAAATCCCTGAGCGGTTTCCTTCCTCTTCGGCAACTGAGTTAATAAGAAGGACGTCTGTATCTTTGTAGTGACTGGGTGTATTGATACACCATCCAAAGTGTAATTAATAACTTCACCATGCTCAATGGGATATTCATTCGGGTTTTTTTACCCATCTATCAATAGATGCCCTTCTTTGTGAGTTATTGGAAAACCTCCTTGGTCTTTGTGGTTGAATCTGCGTTTGAAATTCACTGCTCGACTGAGGGACCTTACAGATAATTGTATGTGTGGGGTACAGAGATGAGGTAGTCATGTAAAAATCATGTTTAAACCCTATCATTGCACACAGAGTGAGTCCATGCAACTTATTATGTGACTTGTTAATACCATTTTTGTTCCTGAACTTATTTATTCTCCAACAAAGGGGTTGAATACTTACTGACATTTCAGCTTTTCATTTTTTATAAATGTATACATTTTTGGAAAAACATAATTCCACTTTGACAATATGGGGTATTGTGTGTAGGCCATTGACCAAAAAATCTCAATTGAATACATTTTTGGATTCCACACTCAACCCCCCCCCCCCCCCCCCCCCCCCCCCCCCCCCCCCCCATTAAAGACAGTCTACACCGACCCCAACCCTCCCTAGACAGTCTACACCGACCCCAACCCTCTCTAGACAGTCCACACCAACCCCAACCCTCTCTAGACAGTCCACACCAACCCTCTCTAGACAGTCCACACCAACCCCAACCCTCTCTAGACAGTCCACACCAACCCCAACCCTCTCTAGACAGTCTACACCAACCCCAACCCTCTCTAGACAGTCCACACCAACCCTCTCTAGACAGTCCACACCAACCCCAACCCTCCCTAGACAGTCCACACCAACCCTCTCTAGACAGTCTACACCAACCCCAACCCTCTCTAGACAGTCCACACCAACCCTCTCTAGACAGTCTACACCGACCCCAACCCTCTCTAGACAGTCCACACCAACCCCAACCCTCTCTAGACAGTCCACACCAACCCCAACCCTCCCTAGACAGTCCACACCAACCCCAACCCTCCCTAGACAGTCCACACCAACCCCAACCCTCTCTAGACAGTCCACACCAACCCTCTCTAGACAGTCTACACCAACCCCAACCCTCTCTAGACAGTCCACACCAACCCCAACCCTCTCTAGACAGTCCACACCAACCCCAACCCTCTCTAGACAGTCCACACCAACCCCAACCCTCTCTTGGACAGTCCACACCAACCCCAACCCTCCCTAGACAGTCCACACCAACCCCAACCCTCTCTAGACAGTCCACACCAACCCCAACCCTCTCTAGACAGTCTACACCAACCCCAACCCTCCCTAGACAGTCCACACCAACCCCAACCCTCTCTAGACAGTCTACACCAACCACACCAGCTCCTGCACAGTCCACACCAACCCCAACCCTCCCTAGACAGTCCACACCAACCCCAACCCTCCCTAGACAGTCCACACCAACCCTAACCCTCTCTAGACAGTCCACACCAACCCCAACCCTCTCTAGACAGTCCACACCAACCCTCTCTAGACAGTCTACACCAACCCCAACCCTCTCTAGACAGTCTACACCAACCCAAACCCTCTCTAGACAGTCTACACCAACCCCAACCCTCTCTAGACAGTCCACACCAACCCCAACCCTCTCTAGACAGTCTACACCAACCCCAACCCTCTCTAGACAGTCTACACCAACCCCAACCCTCTCTAGACAGTCCACACCAACCCCAACCCTCTCTAGACAGTCCACACCAACCCCAACCCTCTCTTGGACAGTCCACACCAACCCCAACCCTCCCTAGACAGTCCACACCAACCCCAACCCTCTCTAGACAGTCTACACCAACCCCAACCCTCTCTAGACAGTCCACACCAACCCTCTCTAGACAGTCCACACCAACCCCAACCCTCTCTAGACAGTCTACACCAACCCCAACCCTCTCTAGACAGTCCACACCAACCCAAACCCTCTCTAGACAGTCCACCAACCCCAACCCTCTCTAGACAGTCCACACCAACCCTCCCTAGACAGTCCACACCAACCCCAACCCTCTCTAGACAGTCCACACCAACCCCAACCCTCTCTAGACAGTCTACACCAACCCCAACCCTCTCTAGACAGTCCACACCAACCCCAACCCTCTCTAGACAGTCCACACCAACCCCAACCCTCTCTAGACAGTCCACACCAATGCCAACCCACTCTAGACAGTCCACACCAACCCCAACCCTCTCTAGACAGTCTACACCAACCCCAACCCTCTCTAGACAGTCCACACCAACCCCAACCCTCTCTAGACAGTCCACACCAACCCCAACCCTCTCTAGACAGTCCACACCAATGCCAACCCACTCTAGACAGTCCACACCACAGTCCACACCAACCCCAACCCTCTCTAGACAGTCCACACCAACCCCAACCCTCTCTAGACAGTCCACACCGACCCCAACCCTCTCTAGACAGTCCACACCAACCCCAACCCTCTCTAGACAGTCCACACCAACCCTAACCCTCTCTAAACAGCCCACACCAACCCCAACCCTCTCTAGACAGCCCACACCAACCCCAACCCTCTCTAGACAGTCCACACCAACCCTCTCTAGACAGTCCACACCAACCCCAACCCTCTCTAGACAGTCTACACCAACCCCAACCCTCTCTAGACAGTCCACACCAACCTCAACCCTCTCTAGACAGTCCACACCAACCCCAACCCTCTCTAGACAGTCCACACCAATGCCAACCCACTCTAGACAGTCCACACCACAGTCCACACCAACCCCAACCCTCTCTAGACAGTCCACACCAACCCCAACCCTCTCTAGACAGTCCACACCAACCCCAACCCTCTCTAGACAGTCCACACCGACCCCAACCCTCTCTAGACAGTCCACACCAACCCCAACCCTCTCTAGACAGTCCACACCAACCCCAACTCTCTCTAGACAGCCCACACCAACCCCAACCCTCTCTAGACAGCCCACACCAACCCCAACCCTCTCTAGACAGTCCACACCAACCCTCTCTAGACAGTCCACACCAACCCCAAACCTCTCTAGACAGTCCACACTGTTCCCACTAACTCCACATCCTTCTATACCCCCCCAGACCATCCCACCAGTCTAAACACACCTGACTTGTAAATATTCTTTATTGCGTTCGTAACGTAAACGCTCTCAGCGCTGAGCCCGGCCCAGGACTTTCCCACACTCCTCTCTGTCGAGACCAGACCCTAACACTGAGCCCTGTCGCCCCAGTCACTAGCACTGTAAACAACTAAACTGGGACTGGGGGAGGGAGGGAGGGAGGGAGGGAGGGAGGGAGGGAGGGAGGGAGGGAGGGAGGGAAAGAGAGGCGGCCATGTTTGGGTGATAACATCATGTAGGGGTATTAGGGGCTTGAGTTTACAGAGTAGAATGAGATCACTGGTTTCCCTTCCAGGGAGGGAGGGAGGGAGGGAGGGAGGGAGGGATTATACAGTGCCTTGCAAAAGTGCCGTTGGCATTTTTCCTGTTTTGTTGCATTACAACCTGTAATTTAAATATATTATTATTTTGATTTCATGTAATGGACATACACAAAACAGTCCAAATTGGTGAAGTGAAATTAAAAAAAATTACTGTTTCAAAAAATTCAAAAAGGAAAGAAATGAAGTGGTGCCTGCATATGTCTTCACCCCCTTTGCTATGAAGCCCCTAAATAAGATCTGGGGAAACCAATTACCTTCAGAAGTCATATAATTAGTAAAATGAAGTCCACCTGTGTGCAATCTAAGTGTCACATGATATGTCACATGATCTCAGTATATATATATACTATATATATATACAGGTGTATATATACACTATATATATATACACTATATACACCTGTTCTGAAAGGCCCCAGAGTCTGCAACACCACTAAGCAAGGGGCACCACCAAGCAAGCAGCACTATGAAGACCAAGGAGCTCTCCAAACAGGTCAGGGACAAAGTTGTGGAGAATTACAGATCAGGTTTGGGTTCTAAGAAAATATCAGAAACTTTGAACATCTCATGGAGCTCCAAAAAAGCCATTATTAAAGAATGGAAAGAAAATGTCACCACAAAAAACCTGCCATGAGAGGGCCGCCCACCAAAACTCACGGACCAGACAAGGAGGGCATTAATCAGCGAGGCAACAAAGAGACCAAAGATAACCCTGAAGGAGCTGCAAAGCTCCACAGCGGAGATTGGAGTATCTGTCCATAGGACCACTTTAAGCCGTACACTCCACAGAGCTGGGCTTTACGGAAGAGTGGCCAGAAAAGAATAAGAAAACACGTTTGGTGTTCGCCAAAAGGCATGTGGGAGACTCCCCAAACATATGGAAGAAGGTACTCTGGTCAGATGAGACTAAAATGTAGCTTTTTGGCCATCAAGGAAAATGCTATGTCTGGCGCAAACCCAACACCTCTCATCACCCCGAGAACATCGGCAGGGACTGGGAAACCGGTCAGAATTGAAGGAATGATGGATGGCACTAAATACAGGGACATTTTTGAGGAAACCTGTTTCAGTCTTCCAGAGATTTGCGACAGGGACGGAGGTTCACCTTTCAGCAGGACAATGATGCTAAGCATACTGCTAAAGCAACACTCAAGTGGTTTAAGGGGAAACGTTTAAATGTCTTGGATTGGATAGTCAAAGCCCAGACCTCAATCCAATTTAGAATCTGAGGTATGACTTAAATATTGCTGTACACCAGCAGAACCCATCGAACTTGAAGATGCTGGAGCAGTTTTGCCTTGAAGAATGGGCAAAAATCCCAGTGGCTAGATGTGCCAAGCTTATAGAGACATACCCCAAGAGACTTGCAGCTGTAATTGCTGCAAAAGGTGTCTCTACAAAGTATTGACTTTGGGGGGGGTGAATAGTTATGCACGCTCAGATTCAGTTTTTTGTCAATAACACATATTTTGCATCTTCAAAGTGGTAGACATGTTGTGTAAATCAAATGATACAAACCCCCCAAAAATCTATTTTAATTCCAGGGTGTGAGGCAACAAAATAAGAAAAATGCCAAGGGGGTGAATACTTTCGCAAGCCACTGTATTGACCAGAACCTGTACTGGCCACTCTAACAATGAAAATACGTGTCTTCAAAGATGGAAGACAGTCGGGAGGACTGTGTGTAAGTGTATTTGTATTTATTATGGATCCCCATTCGATGGTGCCAAGGCAGCAGCTACTCTTCCTGGGGTTTATTATGGATCCCCATTCGATGGTGCCAAGGCAGCAGCTACTCTTCCTGGGGTTTATTATGGATCCCCATTCGTTCTTGCCAAGGCAGCAGCTACTCTTCCTGGGGTTTATTATGGATCCCCATTCGATGGTGCCAAGGCAGCAGCTACTCTTCCTGGGGTTTATTATGGATTCCCATTCGATGGTGCCAAGGCAGCAGCTACTCTTCCTGGGGTTTATTATGGATCCCCATTCGATGGTGCCAAGGCAGCAGCTACTCTTCCTGGGGTTTATTATGGATCCCCATTAGTTCTTGCCAAGGCAGCAGCTACTCTTCCTGGGGTTTATTATGGATCCCCATTCGATGGTGCCAAGGCAGCAGCTACTCTTCCTGGGGTTTATTATGGATCCCCATTCGATGGTGGCAAGGCAGCAGCTACTCTTCCTGGGGTTTATTATGGATCCCCATTCGATGGTGCCAAGGCAGCAGCTACTCTTCCTGGGGTTTATTATGGATCCCCATTCGTTCTTGCCAAGGCAGCAGCTACTCTTCCTGG
Organism: Salvelinus namaycush; assembly: GCF_016432855.1. Taxonomy (NCBI): domain Eukaryota; kingdom Metazoa; phylum Chordata; class Actinopteri; order Salmoniformes; family Salmonidae; genus Salvelinus; species Salvelinus namaycush. The sequence goes on from NW_024057834.1 coordinate 69,432, forward strand.
GGTTTATTATGGATCCCCATTCGATGGTGCCAAGGCAGCAGCTACTCTTCCTGGGGTTTATTATGGATTCCCATTCGATGGTGCCAAGGCAGCAGCTACTCTTCCTGGGGTTTATTATGGATCCCCATTCGATGGTGCCAAGGCAGCAGCTACTCTTCCTGGGGTTTATTATGGATCCCCATTCGATGGTGCCAAGGCAGCAGCTACTCTTCCTGGGGTTTATTATGGATCCCCATTCGTTCTTGCCAAGGCAGCAGCTACTCTTCCTGGGGTTTATTATGGATCCCCATTCGATGGTGCCAAGGCAGCAGCTACTCTTCCTGGGGTTTATTATGGATTCCCATTCGATGGTGCCAAGGCAGCAGCTACTCTTCCTGGGGTTTATTATGGATCCCCATTCGATGGTGCCAAGGCAGCAGCTACTCTTCCTGGGGTTTATTATGGATCCCCATTAGTTCTTGCCAAGGCAGCAGCTACTCTTCCTGGGGTTTATTATGGATCCCCATTCGATGGTGCCAAGGCAGCAGCTACTCTTCCTGGGGTTTATTATGGATCCCCATTCGATGGTGGCAAGGCAGCAGCTACTCTTCCTGGGGTTTATTATGGATCCCCATTAGTTCTTGCCAAGGCAGCAGCTACTCTTCCTGGGGTTTATTATGGATCCCCATTCGATGGTGCCAAGGCAGCAGCTACTCTTCCTGGGGTTTATTATGGATCCCCATTCGATGGTGCCAAGGCAGCAGCTACTCTTCCTGGGGTTTATTATGGATCCCCATTCGATGGTGCCAAGGCAGCAGCTACTCTTCCTGGGGTTTATTATGGATCCCCATTCGATGGTGCCAAGGCAGCAGCTACTCTTCCTGGGGTTTATTATGGATCCCCATTCGATGGTGCCAAGGCAGCAGCTACTCTTCCTGGGGTCCAACAAAATTAAGGCAGTTATACAATTTTAAAAACATTAAACTACATTCACAGATTTTACAACACACTAAGTGTGTTCCCTCAGGCCCCTACTCCACTACCACATATCTACAGTACTAAATCCATGTGTACGTGTGTGTATAGTGGGTATGCTATCATGTGTGTGTGCCTATGTTTGTGTTGCTTCACAGTCCCCGCTGTTCCATAAGGTGTATTTTTATCTGTTTTTTACATCTAATTTTACTGCTTGCATCAGTTACCTGATGTGGAATAGAGTTCCATGTAGTCATGGCTCTATGTAGTACTGTGCGTCTCCCATAGTCTGTTCTGGACTTGGGGACTGTGAAGAGACCTCTGGTGGCATGTCTTGTGGGGTATGCATGGGTGTCTGAGCTGTGTGCTAGTAGTTTAGACAGACAGCTCGGTGCATTCACCCTCTCATAAATACAAGAGGTGATGAAGTCAACCTCTCCTCTACTTTGAGCCGGAAGATAACATGCATATTATTAATGTTAACTCTCTGTGTACATCCAAGGGCCAGCCGTGCCGCCCTGTTCTAAGCCAATTGCAATTTTCCTAAGTCCCTCTGTGGCACCTGACCACACGACTAAACAGTAGTTTAGGTGCGACAAAACTAGAGCCTGTAGGACCTGCCTTGTTGATGGTGCTGTTAAGAAAGTAGAGAAGCGCTTTATTATAGACAGACTTCTCCCCATCTTAGCTACTGTTGTATCAATATGTTATAACCATGACCGTTTACAATCCAGGGTTATTCCAAGCAGTTTAGACACCTCGACTTGCTCAATTACCACATTATTTATTACAAGATTTAGTTGAGGTTCAGTGAATGATTTGTCCTAAATACAATGCTTTTTTTTTTTTTTTTATATTTAGGACTAATTTATTCCTTGCCACCCACTCTGAAACTAACTGCAGCTCTTTGTTAAGTGTTGCAGTCATTTCAGTCACTGTAGTAGCTGACGTGTATAGTGTTGAGTCATCCGCATACATAGACACACTGGCTTTACTCGTTAGTAAAGATTAAAAAGAGTAAGGGGCCTTGACAGCTGCCCTGGGGAACTCCTGATTCTAACTGGATTATGTTGGAGAGGCTTTCATTAAAGAACACCCTCTGTGTTCTGTTAGACAGCTAACTCTTTATCCACAATATAGCAGGGTGTGTAAAGCCATAAGACATACGTTTTTCCAGCAGCAGACTATTATCAATAATGTCAAAAGCCACACTGAAGTTAAACAAAAAAATATTTGTATAATCAAATTCTCTTAGCCAATCATCAGTCATTTGCGCTGTGATTGTTGAATGTCCTTCCCTATAAGCGTGCTTAATGTCTGTAGTCAATTTGTTCACTGTAAAATTACATTGTATCTGGTAAAACACATTTTTTTTCAAAACTTTACTAGGGGTTGGTAACAGGCTGATTGGTCTGCTATTTAAGACAGTAATTGGGGTTTTACTATTCTTAGGTAGCAGAATGACTTTTTCTTCCCTCCAGGCCTGAGGGCACACACTTTCTAGTAGGCTTAAATTGAATATATGGCAAATAGGAGTGAAAATGATCTGCTATTATTCTCAGTCATTTCCCATCCAAGTTGGCTTGTCAATGTTGATAGACAACGATAATTATTTCACCTCTTCCGCACTCACTTTACAGAATTAAAAATTACAATTCTTGTCTTTCATAATTTGGTCAGATATCCTTGGATGTGTAGTGTCAGCATTTCTGCCTGGCATGTCATGCCTAAGTTTGTTAATCTTGCCAATGAAAAAATCATTAAAGTAGTTGGCAATATCAGTCGGTTTTTGTAATGAATGAGCCGTCTGATTCAATGAATGACTGAGCTGAGTTTGCCTCTTTTCCCCCACATTTTATTGAAGGTGCTCCCAAGCTTTTTACTATCATTCTTTACGTCATTTATCTTTGTTTCTTAGTATTGTTTCTTCTTCTTTTTAATCCGTTTAGTCACATGATTTCTCAATTTGCAATACGTTTTCCAATTGGTTGTGCAGCCAGTGTACAGTGCATTCGGGAAATATTCAGACCCCTTGACTTTTTTCACATTTTGTTACGTTAAAGCCTTATTCTAAAATGGATTTAATTGTTTTTTTTTACATCATCAATATACACACAATACCCCATAATCACAAAGCAAAAACAGGAATTTAACAAATTTATAAAAAATCTGAAATATCACTTTTACATAAGTACTTTGTTGAAGCACCTTTGGCAGCAATTACATCCTCGTGTCTTCTTGTGTATGATGCTACAAGCTTGGCACACCTGCATTTGGAGAGTTTCTAACATTCTTCTCTGCAGATCCTCTCAAGCTCTGTCAGGTTGGATGAGGAGCGTCGCTTCACAGCTATTTTCAGGTCTCTCCAGAGATGTTTCGATCGGGCTCGGAATACTTATGTAAATAAGGTATTTCAGTTTAAAAAAATATATACATTTGCAAAAAATTCTAAAAACCTGTTTTTGCTTTGTCATTATGGGGTATTGTGATGTCATTATGGGGTATTGTGATGTCATTATGGGGTATTGTGTGTAGATTGATGATGGAAAAAGCAATTTGATCTATTTTAAAGTAAGACAGTAACATAACAAAACGTGGATAAAGTCAAGGGGTTTGTATACTGTATTTGCCATTCCTTTTGCCTCATCCCTCTCAACCATTTAATTTTTCAATTCCTCATCAATGGCGATTTAACAATTTTTACAGTCATTTTCTTAATGGGTGCATGCTTGTTAGTAACTGGGATAAGCAATTTCATAAATGTGTCAAGTGCAACGTCTGTTTGCTCCTCATTACACACCACGGACCAACAAATATTCCTAATATCAACAACATAGGAATCACTACAATAACGTATTGTATGACCTCTTATACACTATATTAGGCCCAGTCTTTGGATCTTTGGTTTTCCTAGATATGGCTACTATATTGTGATCACTACATCCTATGGATCTGGATACTGCTTTCAAACAAATTTCTGCAGCATTAGTAAAGATGAGATCAATACATGTTGATGATTTAATTCCTGTGCTGTTTGTAACTATCCTGGTATGTTGACTGATAACCTGAACCAGGTTGCAGACACTGGTTACAGTTTTAAGCTTTTTCTTGAGTGGGCAGCTTGATGAAAGCCAGTCAATATTGAAATAACCCAGAAAATATACCTCTCTGTTGATAATCACATTACCAAGCATTTCACAGATATTATCCAGATGCTGACTGTTAACACTTGGTGGTCTATAGCAGCTTCCCACCAGAATGGGCTTTAGGTGAGGCAGATGAACCTGTAGCCATATTACTTCTACAGTATTTAACATGAGCTCCTCTCTAAGCTTTACAGGAATGTGGTTCTGAATATAAACAGCAACACCTCCACCATTGGCATTTCTGTCTTTTTTTGTAAATGGTATAACCTTGTATTCCTACCACTGTGTCATCAACATTTGTTTGTCTAAGTGAGTTTCAGAGATAGTCAGAATATGAATGTAGTCTGTTATTAGCAAGTTATTAATTTCATGAACGTTGTTTATTAAACAACATATGTTAAAATGGGCCATTTTGAGCACTTTTCTTGGATGCTTGCTTGTTTTCATTGCTTTACTGGGAAGCTTAGCAGAAGTAGATATTTTCATGTTTATGTTAGTGCAGGGTGAGCTGCACACAGTGAACTTCCTACTAGGGCACACCGCCTCAGTGCTAACAGCATAAATCTGGTTCATAGACACATGATTTCTGCATACATTAGCTGTAGGATCAGCAGAGGCATTCAGGCTCAGTTAGACGGAAATAAATGAGCTTACTTACACTGTGTCTACCAATGCCCCCTGGTATAATGTACATTTGCTAAAGCATTATGATGACTCAGCATCACAATGGTAGGGATTAACTGAGCTGGGCCTGGGGTCATTGATAAGTCAATGTCTCAACGCAGCCTTATAATGCTGTGAAAGGATCCAGGAACCCAAATGATTTGGGTGGATCCCATCCTCCTTATAATGCTGTGAAAGGATCCAGAAATCCAAATGATTTGGGTGGATCCCATCCTCCTTATAAAACGTGTTTTGTTTCCAAAATGGTATTGAAATTGTCAACAAAAGTTACAGCTATTGAGCTGTAATAATCACGTTGCCAGTTGTGAAGAGAAAGAATCCTGCTAAAGCATTCAATGCCAACATTCAGAAAGAGCACAAGGCCAGATATGTTGTTTTATTAGTGTCTAGCAGAGAGTCAACCAGCTTTTTAAAATCCAGTTTCAACTGTTCAGAGCTGCCCTTCTTAATGTCATTAAAACCCACATGGACTACGATAGAATCGATGGCCATGTCCTGGCCTAGTACATTCAGGAGCAGTTTAGTAATGTAATTTACTCAAGTTCTGGGATAAGACATTGTTTTTGAACCAGAAACAGTCACATTTCTTTTCATGGAGCTGCCCAAAATCACGGCTGGCGAGAAGGCCGAGGAAATCCGCCCACTCCCACGCTTCACAGGATGGTGCAGGCCCCCCGACAGATGGAGAAGCCCCACCCGATCCAGAGCAGGGATGGAAGGTTGCGGACGTCGACTTCGAAATCGTGACACGCCACCATCGTTGATTAGCCATGTATGCGTGAGTGCGTGTGTAGATGTGTATTCTCTGCATGGCTGCACATGGAGGAAGGCCACGTTTAACCAACTCTCTGGCCAATCAACAGTCTAATTAGGCCACGTTCAACCAACTCTCTGGCCAATCAACAGTCTAATTAGGCCACGTTCAACCAACTCTCTGGCCAATCAACAGTCTAATTAGGCCACGTTCAACCAACTCTCTGGCCAATCAACAATCTAATTAGGCCACGTTCAACCAACTCTCTGGCCAATCAACAGTCTAATTAGGCCACGTTCAACCAACTCTCTGGCCAATCAACAGTCTAATTAGGCCACGTTCAACCAACTCTCTGGCCAATCAACAATCTAATTAGGCCACGTTCAACCAACTCTCTGGCCAATCAACAGTCTAATTAGGCCACGTTCAACCAACTCTCTGGCCAATCAACAGTCTAATTAGGCCACGTTCAACCAACTCTCTGGCCAATCAACAATCTAATTAGGCCACGTTCAACCAACTCTCTGGCCAATCAACAGTCTAATTAGGCCACGTTCAACCAACTCTCTGGCCAATCAACAGTCTAATTAGGCCACGTTCAACCAACTCTCTGGCCAATCAACAGTCTAATTAGACCGTATTCAACCAACTCTCTGGCCAATCAACAATCTAATTAGGCCACGTTCAACCAACTCTCTGGCCAATCAACAATCTAATTAGGCCACGTTCAACCAACTCTCTGGCCAATCAACAATCTAATTAGGCCACGTTCAACCAACTCTCTGGCCAATCAACAATCTAATTAGGCCACGTTCAACCAACTCTCTGGTCAATCAACAATCTAATTAGACTGTATTCAACCAACTCTCTGGCCAATCAACAATCTAATTAGGCCACGTTCAACCAACTCTCTGGCCAATCAACAATCTAATTAGGCCACGTTCAACCAACTCTCTGGCCAATCAACAATCTAATTAGGCCACGTTCAACCAACTCTCTGGCCAATCAACAATCTAATTAGACCGTATTCAACCAACTCTCTGGCCAATCAACAATCTAATTAGGCCACGTTCAACCAACTCTCTGGCCAATCAACAATCTAATTAGGCCACGTTCAACCAACTCTCTGGCCAATCAACAATCTAATTAGGCCACGTTCAACCAACTCTCTGGCCAATCAACAATCTAATTAGGCCACGTTCAACCAACTCTCTGGCCAATCAACAATCTAATTAGACCGTATTCCATACCAGGGTTTCCTACTAACTCCACCCTCCAGACACTGTTTAAGAGTCAGATCCTTTACCACTGTACACACTCTCCTGAAACCAGTGGACTAACAGAACAAGACAATGGAGATGTAATCAAACAAAATGACATGTAGAATGGCTAGAGAGAGTTTGTGTTTGATTTGATGTAGTGGACTTGTGGTTTAGGCAGAACATTTGTGCTCTTGAGGAAAATGGTTTACGATGCAATCAGAATGTTACCGGGCCAGCCATACATAAAAAGGAGTCATCTCTACACCGTACATTGTCTCGTCGATGCACTATAACGGGCAGATTTGTTTTGGAACATTAAAAAAAAACTTCTTTATTTTGTGTGTGAAGGAAGTTGATCAATGAAAGAGGAATAATCTGTGAACACAAAGCTGCATTCTGAGGCTGTTTCCCAGGAAACACTGCACAAGACTGCCCCCCCCAACACACACACATATACACACACACCACAACGTGCCAGTCTCTACCTCGCCTGGCTTCACAGCAGAGACAGCAGCAGGATACTGTAGATCCAGACTGGTGTTTTGTTGTTACCTTATTTTACCAGTGTAAGTTGACTGAGAACACATTGTCATTTACAGCAACGACCTGGGGAATAGTTACAAGGAGGGAGAGGAGAGGGGGGGGGATGTATGAACCAATTGGAAGCTGGGGATGATTAGGTTGCCATGGTGCATCTAGCTACAACAAAGTGTCGCCAACAGACAGACAAGGGGTTCCCAGGTGCTTGATACTCTGCCGGGAACAATGAATGACCTTATTTGAGCCATGTCCTCCTATGTAGAGACAAGAAACCCCTATATCAGCAGCAGGTACGTGGTCTACGAATAGGACAAAGCTCCATTTATCATGGCTGTATTCTGAGTCTATGGATCTCTTCTAAACAGATTTGCTGACCTGAAGATGACCTGTTATTTAACTGAGTCTCCATACTTTTACCACAGGCTAGTTCGTGCTTCTACACCTGCATTGCTTGCTGTTTGGGGTTTTAGGCTGGGTTTCTGTACAGCACTTTGAGATATCAGCTGATGTAGGAAGGGCTTTATAAATACATTTGATTTTCACTCCCAGGTTGACACAGGAGAAATGTTCCTTATAGCAGGCAGGTTCTGTCCACTCCCAGGTTAACACAGGAGAAATGTTCCTTACAACAGGTTCTGTCCACTCCCAGGTTAACACAGGATAAATGTTCCTTACAGCAGGTTCTGTCCACTCCCAGGTTAACACAGGAGAAATGTTCCTTATAGCAGGCAGGTTCTGTCCACTCCCAGGTTAACACAGGAGAAATGTTCCTTACAGCAGGTTCTGTCCACTTCCAGGTTAACACAGGAGAAATGTTTCTTACAGCAGGTTCTGTCCACTTCCAGGTTAACACAGGAGAAATGTTCCTTACAGCAGGTTCTGTCCACTTCCAGGTTAACACAGGAGAAATGTTCCTTATAGCAGGCAGGTTCTGTCCACTCCCAGGTTAACACAGGAGAAATGTTCCTTATAGCAGGCAGGTTCTGTCCACTCCCAGGTTAACACAGGAGAAATGTTCCTTATAGCAGGCAGGTTCTGCCCACTCCCAGGTTAACACAGGAGAAATGTTCCTTATAGCAGGTTCTGTCCACTCCCAGGTTTACACAGGAGAAATGTTCCTTACAGCAGGCAGGTTCTGCCCACTCCCAGGTTAACACAGGAGAAATGTTCCTTACAGCAGGTTCTGTCCACTTCCAGGTTAACACAGGAGAAATGTTCCTTACAGCAGGTTCTGTCCACTTCCAGGTTAACACAGGAGAAATGTTCCTTACAGCAGGCAGGTTCTGCCCACTCCCAGGTTAACACAGGAGAAATGTTCCTTACAGCAGGTTCTGTCCACTCCCAGGTTAACACAGGAGAAATGTTCCTTATAGCAGGCAGGTTCTGTCCACTCCCAGGTTAACACAGGAGAAATGTTCCTTACAGCAGGTTCTGTCCACTTCCAGGTTAACACAGGAGAAATGTTCCTTACAGCAGGTTCTGTCCACTCCCAGGTTAACACAGGAGAAATGTTCCTTACAGCAGGTTCTGTCCACTTCCAGGTTAACACAGGAGAAATGTTCCTTATAGCAGGCAGGTTCTGTCCACTCCCAGGTTAACACAGGAGAAATGTTCCTTACAGCAGGTTCTGTCCACTCCCAGGTTAACACAGGAGAAATGTTCCTTATAGCAGGCAGGTTCTGTCCACTCCCAGGTTAACACAGGAGAAATGTTCCTTACAGCAGGTTCTGTCCACTCCCAGGTTAACACAGGAGAAATGTTCCTTACAGCAGGTTCTGTCCACTCCCAGGTTAACACAGGAGAAATGTTCCTTACAGAGGTCCTCTGTTGGTGTGGCACGTCATTCACTGTCTCCTTTTTGGTCTGTTTGCTACAATGTAAACTAGTCTTCAACTCTTCTCTCAAACAAATTCGGCATTTTAAAAGTAACATGGTCAGAAAACATCCAAATAACTCAAATAAACATCAAAATTGCTGTGTCAAGTTTGATTTTAATAGAACTTTCTGTCAATACAAGTCTGGGAATCAAAGAAACGCAAGAAAAAAACATTCAACTAGAGGCAAGAATAGACTGACCAACAGCAGGAAGTAGCGAGGCAGCAGGAGAAGAAGAAACCTTTGAAAAGACAGGTTAGTGTTGTATTCACACTAAACACAAGTCAATCTGGTCTGTCTTATTGGTGTGTGTGTGTGTGTGTGTCTTTCTTATTGGACAGAATGCTTATTTATCCTCTTGGTGTGTAAGTGTGTGTGTGTGTGTCTTTCTTATTGGACAGAATGCTTATTTCTCCTCTTGGTGTGTAAGTGTGTGTGTGTGTGTCTTTCTTATTGGACAGAATGCTCATTTCTCCTCTTGGTGTGTAAGTGTGTGTGTGTGTGTCTTTCTTATTGGACAGAATGCTTATTTCTCCTCTTGGTGTGTAAGTGTGTGTGTGTGTGTCTTTCTTATTTGACAGAATGCTTATTTCTCCTCTAGGTGTGTAAGTGTGTGTGTGTGTGTCTTTCTTATTGGTGTGTGTGTGTGTGTGTCTTTCTTATTGGTGTGTGTGTGTGTGTCTTTCTTATTGGTGTGTGTGTGTGTGTGTGTCTTTCTTATTGGACAGAATGCTTATTTATCCTCTTGGTGTTTATTCTACAGCTCATAGGAGCGTTGTCCTTAAACTATCAACTCCTCGGTATCAAATATCACCTTTTTCTTTTTTAAACAACACACATTGTTCTTCAAAGTCAAGTCCACACAATCATAATAATAATATATAATTCATTCACTTTTTCCCCAAAAGCAAAAAGCTTTTAATATACTAGAAAGAAAAACATATAACAGTTGATATACTTTAAAAATGATCAAAATGTGTAACGGTCAAAAGCAATGTGAGCAACGTGATATTGCATCCAATAACTGCCTCCTCAGACAGTTGTATAGTACAGTAGAGGCCTGGGACTTTATTAAGGCAGGCAGCCAGTGGTTGGCCAGCTTGGTACGTGGCCACTGTGGTCATTTGGTCTGACTCTATTTGACCGACTGTATTTGGGTGTGTGTAACCTACAAAGCCACAGAATCATGTTCCACAGGTTTCTAAGGGGGGCGCTGATGGCCCCTTATTGAGCTGACTGTAGTTGTCTGGCTGTTTTCAGATCTGTGTAACCTAGTTGTCTGACTGTTTTCGGATCTGTGTAACCTAGTTGGCTGACTGTTTTCTGGATCTGCGTAACCTAGTTGTCTGACTGTTTTCTGGATCTGTGTAACCTAGTTGGCTGACTGTTTTCTGGATCTGTGTAACCTAGTTGGCTGACTGTTTTCTGGATCTGCGTAACCTAGTTGACTGACTGTTTTCTGGATCTGTGTAACCTAGTTGTCTGACTGTTTTCGGATCTGTGTAACCTAGTTGGCTGACTGTTTTCGGATCTGTGTAACCTAGTTGACTGACTGTTTTCTGGATCTGTGTAACCTAGTTGGCTGACTGTTTTCTGGATCTGTGTAACCTAGTTGGCTGACTGTTTTCGGATCTGTGTAAACTAGTTGGCTGACTGTTTTCATATCTGTGTAACCTAGTTGGCTGACTGTTTTCATATCTGTGTAACCTATATTCTCCAGCTGTTCTGTTTGTAACATTTCGACCAGGAACGAGGCGACCAGTTTGGATAAGGAGTGAGTGACCGTGAGTCCAAGACCAAGGAGACCCTACTCAGAGCTCAGTCTTGCCCCCGACCGCACCACCTGGCCCAGCCCCAGCTCCTGCCCCTGCCCCAGCTCCTGCCCCTGCCCCAGCTCCTGCTCCTGCCCCAGCTCCTGCTCCTGCCCCAGCTCCGTTGCTGGGTGGGCTAGAGGCTGAGGCAGACTGGAAGCCCAGAGAGGCAGAGTTGATGCAGTATCGTTTCCCTGTGGGTCTGGGCCCGTCATCAAACAGGTGTCCGAGGTGAGAACCACACTGAAACACACAGAAAGGACGGGTTACTCAGCAATATCCAAGCAACATTTTGTTGTGTTGTAAATATAAAAACTAAAATCTGGAACCCTACCAAGGAGAACCAATAATCTAGTCTCTACTCCCGCTCCACCAAACAGAGATCCTATCTCTGCTACTCTTTACCCTCTAGGTAGACCTCATATCTAACCAGGTCGTTATTGTAACAGAGAATTGGTTATCAATGACTTCAAATAAAGGTGAAATGAGATGAACCAGTTTTACCTGACTACAGCTGGTCTCAACTCTGTGCATCCCGTAGGCGAAATCGTCTGTTACAGTGACTGACTCCTCCTTTACCAGGTCATAGAAGGAAGGCCAACCTGGAACACAGAAACAACACATCCTAATACTGAAACTGGAACACAGAAACAACACATCCTAATACTGAAACTGGAACACAGAAACAACACATCCTATTACTGGAACACAGAAACACCACATCCTGTTACTGGAACACAGAAACACCACATCCTATTACTGGAACACAGAAACAACACATCCTATTACTGGAAAACAGAAACAACACATCCTATTACTGGAACACAGAAACAACACATCCTATTACTGGAACACAGAAACAACACATCCTATTACTGGAACACAGAAACAACACATCCTATTACTGGAACACAGAAACAACACATCCTATTACTGGAACACAGAAACAACACATCCTATTACTGGAACACAGAAACAACACATCCTATTACTGGAACACAGAAACAACACATCCTATTACTGGAACACAGAAACAACACATCCTATTACTGGAACACAGAAACAACACATCCTATTACTGGAACACAGAAACAACACATCCTATTACTGGAACACAGAAACAACACATCCTGTTACTGGAACACAGAAACAACACATCCTGTTACTGGAACACAGAAACAACACATCCTATTACTGGAACACAGAAACAACACATCCTGTTACTGGAACACAGAAACAACACATCCTATTACTGGAACACAGAAACACCACATCCTATTACTGGAACACAGAAACACCACATCCTATTACTGGAACACAGAAACACCACATCCTATTACTGGAACACAGAAACAACACATCCTATTACTGGAACACAGAAACAACACATCCTATTACTGGAACACAGAAACAACACATCCTATTACTGGAACACAGAAACAACACATCCTATTACTGGAACACAGAAACAACACATCCTGTTACTGGAACACAGAAACACCACATCCTGTTACTGGAACACAAAAACAACACATCCTATTACTGGAATTGGATCTACACTGTTGCCTTCGCTACAGAGCAGATATCCAACAGGAGGAAGGTTATCTACACTGAGTGTACAAAACATTAAGAATACATTCCTAATATTGAGTATATCAAGAAGACTCAAGGCTGTAATCACTGCCAAAGGAGCATCAACAAAGTAAAGGGTCACAATACTTACGTAAATGTGATATTTCAGCTATTTATCTTTAATAACTTAGCAAAAATGTATAAAAACCTGTTTTTGCTTTGTTATTATGGGCTATTGTGTGTAGATTGATGAGGGGGGGGATGGTTTAATCCATTTTAGAATAAGGCTGTAACGTAACAAAATGTGGAAAAAGTCAAGGGGTCTGAATACTTTCTGAATGCACTGTATCATGTAACTGGAGATGGAATACATGTTTGGGACTACATTCATCTGACAACACGGCTTTTTAGAGTCCAGGACATGTGTTCTGGTCCAACCAGGTTAGTAGGGACTAGTTAAAGTGTTCAGACTGTCATAGTTCAGTCTACCTCTCTACCTCGTAATGCTCAGCCCAGCCAATCAGCCCCAGACCTACTGGTCCAACCAGGTTAGCAGTCTACCTCTCTACCTCGTAATGCTCAGCCTAGCCAATCAGCCCCAGACCTACTGGTCCAACCAGGTTAGCAGTCTACCTCTCTACCTCGTAATGCTCAGCCCAGCCAATCAGCCCCAGACCTACTGGTCCAACCAGGTTAGCAGTCTACCTCTCTACCTCGTAACGCTCAGCCTAGCCAATCAGCCCCAGACCTACTGGTCCAACCAGGTTAGCAGTCTACCTCTCTACCTCGTAATGCTCAGCCTAGCCAATCAGCCCCAGACCTACTGGTCCAACCAGGTTAGCAGTCTACCTCTCTACCTCGTAATGCTCAGGCTAGCCAATCAGCCCCAGACCTACTGGTCCAACCAGGTTAGCAGTCTACCTCTCTACCTCGTAATGCTCAGCCTAGCCAATCAGCCCAGACCTACTGGTCAACCAGGTTAGCAGTCTACCTCTCTACCTCGTAATGCTCAGCCTAGCCAATCAGCCCCAGACCTACTGGTCCAACCAGGTTAGCAGTCTACCTCTCTACCTCGTAACGCTCAGCCTAGCCAATCAGCCCCAGACCTACTGGTCCAACCAGGTTAGCAGTCTACCTCTCTACCTCGTAATGCTCAGCCTAGCCAATCAGCCCCAGACCTACTGGTCCAACCAGGTTAGCAGTCTACCTCTCTACCTCGTAATGCTCAGCCTAGCCCAGACCTACTGGTCCAACCAGGTTAGCAGTCTACCTCTCTACCTCGTAATGCTCAGGCTAGCCAATCAGCCCAACCTACTGGTCCAACCAGGTTAGCAGTCTACCTCTCTACCTCGTAATGCTCAGCCTAGCCATCAGCCCCAGACCTACTGTCCAACCAGGTTAGCAGTCCTAACCTCTCTACCTCGT
>NW_024057835.1:0-83433 GCF_016432855.1 Salvelinus namaycush
CCCCCCCCCCACACACACACACACAGTTTTCGCTCCCTACACACACACCGAGGCAGCAGACTTCATCAGCTCAGGCTTACGAGAGAGAGAGAGAGAGAGAGAGAGGATTCTGTTAGAAGCCCCGGGGAGAGGTGCAGTGGAGCTTGGATCCAGCTTGTTTTAGATTCAGGATGAAACAGAAGCTACTGTACTGCCTACGTTGTACATTGTTGCCTTGAGGGTAACCGCCAACAAACCGCCACCCTTACATTTGACTAGCCAGATGAACGAGACTAAAGTATGGAAAACAGTGACCTCGTAGGCAAATAAAGCAACGCAGGACAAAAGAGGCCACAGTGCTGTATTGTCAACCATTAATAACAACCCCAGTGCTGACACCATCACGTTCAACCATTAATAACAACCCCAGTGCTGACACCATCAAGTTCAACTATTAATACCAACCCCAGTGCTGACACCATCACGTTCAACCATTAATAACAACCCCAGTGCTGACACCATCAAGTTCAACCATTAATACCAACCCCAGTGCTGACACCATCAAGTTCAACCATTAATAACAACCCCAGTGCTGACACCATCAAGTTCAACCATTAATAACAACCCCAGTGCTGACACCATCAAGTTCAACCATTAATAACAAACCCAGTGCTGACACCATCAAGTTCAACCATTAATAACAACCCCAGTGCTGACACCATCAAGTTCAACCATTAATAACAACCCCAGTGCTGACACCATCAAGTTCAACCATTAATAACAACCCCAGTGCTGACACCATCAAGTTCAACCATTAATAACAGCCCCAGTGCTGACACCATCAAGATCAACCATTAATAACAACCCCAGTGCTGACACCATCAAGTTCAACCATTAATAACAACCCCAGTGCTGACACCATCAAGTTCAACCATTAATAACAACCCCAGTGCTGACACCATCAAGTTCAACCATTAATAACAACCCCAGTGCTGACACCATCAAGTTCAACCATTAATAACAGCCCCAGTGCTGACACCATCAAGTTCAACCATTAATACCAACCCCAGGGCTGACACCATCAAGTTCAACCATTAATAACAGCCCCAGTGCTGACACCATCAAGTTCAACCATTAATAACAGCCCCAGTGCTGACACCATCAAGTTCAACCATTAATAACAGCCCCAGTGCTAACACCATCAAGTTCAACCATTAATAACAACCCTAGTGCTGACACCATCAAGTTCAACCATTAATAACAACTCCAGGGCAGACACCATCAAGTTCAACCATTAATAACAGCCCCAGTGCTGACATCATCAAGTTCAACCATTAATAACAACCCCAGTGCTGACACCATCAAGTTCAACCATTAACAACAGCCCCAGTGCTGACACCATCAAGTTCAACCATTAATAACAACCCTAGTGCTGACACCATCAAGTTCAACCATTAATAACAGCCCCAGTGCTAACACCATCAAGTTCAACCATTAATAACAACCCCAGTGCTGACACCATCAAGTTCAACCATTAATAACAACCCCAGGGCTGACACCATCAAGTTCAACCATTAATAACAGCCCCAGTGCTGACACCATCAAGTTCAACCATTAATAACAGCCCCAGTGCTGACACCATCAAGTTCAACCATTAATAACAGCCCCAGTGCTAACACCATCAAGTTCAACCATTAATAACAACCCCAGTGCTGACACCATCAAGTTCAACCATTAATAACAACCCCAGGGCTGACACCATCAAGTTCAACCATTAATAACAGCCCCAGTGCTGACACCATCAAGTTCAACCATTAATAACAACCCCAGTGCTGACACCATCAAGTTCAACCATTAATAACAGCCCCAGTGCTGACACCATCAAGTTCAACCATTAATAACAACCCCAGTGCTGACACCATCAAGTTCAACCATTAATAACAACCCCAGTGCTGACACCATCAAGTTCAACCATTAATAACAACCCCAGTGCTGACACCATCAAGTTCAACCATTAATAACACCCAGTGCTGACACCATCAAGTTCAACATAAAGCCCCAGTGCTGACACCATCAAGTTCAACTATTAATAACAGCCCCAGTGCTGACACCATCAAGTTCAACCATTAATAACAACCCCAGTGCTGACACCATCAAGTTCAACCATTAATAACAACCCCAGTGCTGACACCATCAAGTTCAACCATTAATAACAACCCCAGTGCTGACACCATCAAGTTCAACCATTAATAACAACCCCAGTGCTGACACCATCAAGTTCAACCATTAATAACAACCCCAGTGCTGACACCATCAAGTTCAACCATTAATAACAACCCCAGTGCTGACACCATCAAGTTCAACCATGAATAACAACCCCAGTGCTGACACCATCAAGTTCAACCATTAATAACAACCCCAGTGCTGACGCCATCAAGTTCAACCATTAATAACAACCCCAGTGCTGACACCATCAAGATCAACCATTAATAACAACCCCAGTGCTGACACCATCAAGTTCAACCATTAATAACAACCCCAGTGCTGACACCATCAAGTTCAACCATTAATACCAACCCCAGTGCTGACACCATCAAGTTCAACCATTAATAACAACCCCAGTGCTGACACCATCAAGTTCAACCAATAATAACAACCCCAGTGCTGACACCATCAAGTTCAACCATTAATAACAGCCCCAGTGCTGACACCATCAAGTTCAACCATTAATACCAACCTCAGGGCTGACACCATCAAGTTCAACCATTAATAACAGCCCCAGTGCTGACACCATCAAGTTCAACCATTAATAACAGCCCCAGTGCTGACACCATCAAGTTCAACCATTAATAACAGCCCCAGTGCTAACACCATCAAGTTCAACCATTAATAACAACCCCAGTGCTGACACCATCAAGTTCAACCATTAATAACAACCCCAGGGCTGACACCATCAAGTTCAACCATTAATAACAGCCCCAGTGCTGACACCATCAAGTTCAACCATTAATAACAACCCCAGTGCTGACACCATCAAGTTCAACCATTAACAACAGCCCCAGTGCTGACACCATCAAGTTCAACCATTAATAACAACCCCAGTGCTGACACCATCAAGTTCAACCATTAATAACAGCCCCAGTGCTAACACCATCAAGTTCAACCATTAATAACAACCCCAGTGCTGACACCATCAAGTTCAACCATTAATAACAACCCCAGGGCTGACACCATCAAGTTCAACCATTAATAACAGCCCCAGTGCTGACACCATCAAGTTCAACCATTAATAACAGCCCCAGTGCTGACACCATCAAGTTCAACCATTAATAACAACCCCAGTGCTGACGCCATCAAGTTCAACCATTAATAACAACCCCAGTGCTGACACCATCAAGATCAACCATTAATAACAACCCCAGTGCTGACACCATCAAGTTCAACCATTAATAACAACCCCAGTGCTGACACCATCAAGTTCAACCATTAATACCAACCCCAGTGCTGACACCATCAAGTTCAACCATTAATAACAACCCCAGTGCTGACACCATCAAGTTCAACCAATAATAACAACCCCAGTGCTGACACCATCAAGTTCAACCATTAATAACAGCCCCAGTGCTGACACCATCAAGTTCAACCATTAATACCAACCTCAGGGCTGACACCATCAAGTTCAACCATTAATAACAGCCCCAGTGCTGACACCATCAAGTTCAACCATTAATAACAGCCCCAGTGCTGACACCATCAAGTTCAACCATTAATAACAGCCCCAGTGCTAACACCATCAAGTTCAACCATTAATAACAACCCCAGTGCTGACACCATCAAGTTCAACCATTAATAACAACCCCAGGGCTGACACCATCAAGTTCAACCATTAATAACAGCCCCAGTGCTGACACCATCAAGTTCAACCATTAATAACAACCCCAGTGCTGACACCATCAAGTTCAACCATTAACAACAGCCCCAGTGCTGACACCATCAAGTTCAACCATTAATAACAACCCCAGAGCTGACACCATCAAGTTCAACCATTAATAACAGCCCCAGTGCTAACACCATCAAGTTCAACCATTAATAACAACCCCAGTGCTGACACCATCAAGTTCAACCATTAATAACAACCCCAGGGCTGACACCATCAAGTTCAACCATTAATAACAGCCCCAGTGCTGACACCATCAAGTTCAACCATTAATAACAGCCCCAGTTCTGACACCATCAAGTTCAACCATTAATAACAGCCCCAGTGCTAACACCATCAAGTTCAACCATTAATAACAACCCCAGTGCTGACACCATCAAGTTCAACCATTAATAACAACCCCAGGGCTGACACCATCAAGTTCAACCATTAATAACAGCCCCAGTGCTGACACCATCAAGTTCAACCATTAATAACAACCCCAGTGCTGACACCATCAAGTTCAACTATTAATAACAGCCCCAGTGCTGACACCATCAAGTTCAACCATTAATAACAACCCCAGTGCTGACACCATCAAGTTCAACCATTAATAACAACCCCAGTGCTGACACCATCAAGTTCAACTATTAATAACAGCCCCAGTGCTGACACCATCAAGTTCAACCATTAATAACAACCCCAGTGCTGACACCATCAAGTTCAACCATTAATAACAACCCCAGTGCTGACACCATCAAGTTCAACCATTAATAACAACCCCAGTGCTGACACCATCAAGTTCAACCATTAATAACAGCCCCAGTGCTGACACCATCAAGTTCAACTATTAATAACAGCCCCAGTGCTGACACCATCAAGTTCAACCATTAATAACAACCCCAGTGCTGACACCATCAAGTTCAACCATTAATAACAACCCCAGTGCTGACACCATCAAGTTCAACCATTAATAACAACCCCAGTGCTGACACCATCAAGTTCAACCATTAATAACAACCCCAGTGCTGACACCATCAAGTTCAACCATTAATAACAACCCCAGTGCTGACACCATCAAGTTAAACCATTAATAACAACCCCAGTGCTGACACCATCAAGTTAAACCATTAATAACAACCCCAGTGCTGACACCATCAAGTTCAACCATTAATAACAACCCCAGTGCTGAGACCATCAAGTTCAACCATTAATACCAACCCCAGTGCTGACACCATCAAGTTCAACCATTAATAACAACCCCAGTGCTGACACCATCAAGTTCAACCATTAATAACAACCCCAGTGCTGACACCATCAAGTTCAACCATTAATAACAACCCCAGTGCTGACACCATCAAGTTCAACCATTAATACCAACCCCAGTGCTGACACCATCAAGTTCAACCATTAATAACAACCCCAGTGCTGACACCATCAAGTTAAACCATTAATAACAACCCCAGTGCTGACACCATCAAGTTCAACCATTAATAACAACCCCAGTGCTGACACCATCAAGTTCAACCATTAATACCAACCCCAGTGCTGACACCATCAAGTTCAACCATTAATACCAACCCCAGTGCTGACACCATCAAGTTCAACCATTAATAACAACCCCAGTGCTGACACCATCAAGTTCAACCATTAATAACAACCCCAGTGCTGACACCATCAAGTTCAACCATTAATAACAACCCCAGTGCTGACACCATCAAGTTCAACCATTAATAACAACCCCAGTGCTGACACCATCACGTTCAACCATTAATACCAACCCCAGTGCTGACACCATCAAGTTCAACCATTAATAACAACCCCAGTGCTGACACCATCAAGTTCAACCATTAATAACAACCCCAGTGCTGACACCATCAAGTTCAACCATTAATACCAACCCCAGTGCTGACACCATCAGGTTCAACCATTAATAACAACCCCAGTGCTGACACCATCAGGTTCAACCATTAATAACAACCCCAGTGCTGACACCATCAAGTTCAACCATTAATACCAACCCCAGTGCTGACACCATCAAGTTCAACCATTAATAACAACCCCAGTGCTGACACCATCAAGTTCAACCATTAATAACAACCCCAGTGCTGACACCATCAAGTTCAACCATTAATACCAACCCCAGTGCTGACACCATCAGGTTCAACCATTAATAACAACCCCAGTGCTGACACCATCAGGTTCAACCATTAATAACAACCCCAGTGCTGACACCATCAAGTTCAACCATTAATAACAACCCCAGTGCTGACACCATCAAGTTCAACCATTAATAACAACCCCAGTGCTGACACCATCAAGTTCAACCATTAATAACAACCCCAGTGCTGACACATTTACATTACATTTACATTTACATTTAAGTCATTTAGCAGACGCTCTTATCCAGAGCGACTTACAAATTGGTGCATTCACCTTATGATATCCAGTGGAACAACAACTTTACAATAGTGCATCTAACTCTTTAAGGGGGGGGGGGGGTTAGAAGGATTACTTTATCCTATCCTTGGTATTCCTTGAAGAGGTGGGGTTTCAGGTGTCTCCGGAAGGTGGTGATTGACTCCGCTGACCTGGCGTCGTGAGGGAGTTTGTTCCACCATTGGGGTGCCAGAGCAGCGAACAGTTTTGACTGGGCTGAGCGGGAACTGTACTTCCTCAGAGGTAGGGAGGCGAGCAGGCCAGAGGTGGATGAACGGTGGATGACACCATCAACCATTAATAACAACCCCAGTGATGACACCATCAAGTTCAACCACCATAACCCTTTCAAACACAACTAAGCTACCACTCCTTTGGTCACTTTTCCCTCATTGCTACATTCATCACTTTTCCCTCATCGCTACATTCATCACTTTTCCCTCATCACTACATTCATCACTTTTCCCTCATTGCTACATTCATCACTTTTCCCTCATCGCTACATTCATCACTTTTCCCTCATCGCTACATTCATCACTTTTCCCTCATCGCTACATTCATCACTTTTCCCTCATTACTACATTCATCACTTTTCCCTCAATACTACATTCATCACTTTTCCCTCATTGCTACATTCATCACTTTTCCCTCATTACTACATTCATCACTTTTCCCTCATTACTACATCCATCACTTTTCCTTCATTACTACATTCATCACTTTTCCCTCATCACCATATTCATCACTTTTCCCTCATCACTACGTTCATCACTTTTCCCTCATTGCTACATTCATCACTTTTCCCTCATCGCTACATTCATCACTTTTCCCTCATTGCTACATTCATCACTTTTCCCTCATCGCTACATTCATCACTTTTCCCTCATCGCTACATTCATCACTTTTCCCTCATCGCTACATTCATCACTTTTCCCTCATTACTACATTCATCACTTTTCCCTCAATACTACATTCATCACTTTTCCCTCATTGCTACATTCATCACTTTTCCCTCATTACTACATTCATCACTTTTCCCTCATTACTACATCCATCACTTTTCCTTCATTACTACATTCATCACTTTTCCCTCATCACCATATTCATCACTTTTCCCTCATCACTACATTCATCACTTTTCCCTCATTGCTACATTCATCACTTTTCCCTCATCGCTACATTCATCACTTTTCCCTCATCGCTACATTCATCACTTTCCCTCATCCCTACATTCATCACTTTTCCCTCATTACGACATTCATCACTTTTCCCTCAACACTACATTCATCACTTTTCCCTCATCGCTACATTCATCACTTTTCCCTCATCACTACATTCATCACTTTTCCCTCATTACTACATTCATCACTTTTCCCTCATCACTACATTCATCACTTTTCCCTCATTACTACATTCATCACTTTCCCTCATCACTACATTCATAAATTTTCCCTCATCACCATATTCATCACTTTTCCCTCATCACTACATTCATCACTTTTCCCTCATTGCTACATTCATCACTTTTCCCTCATTACTACATTCATCACTTTGCCCTCATTGCTACATTCATCACTTTTCCCTCATTACTACATTCATCACTTTCCCTCATCACTACATTCATAAATTTTCCCTCATCACCATATTCATCACTTTTCCCTCATCACTACATTCATCACTTTTCCCTCATTGCTACATTCATCACTTTCCCTCATTACTACATTCATCACTTTTCCCTCATTGCTACATTCATCACTTTCCCCTCATTGCTCAGTCTAACTGCTGCAAGCTTGTTTGGTGGCAAAAACCACCAAATTGGTGACGTGCCAAAACCAGTGAATCCCCGGGCAAATCGTATGTTCTGTCTGCACCGGGAGATAATGAGATCAGGTCTGTTCGATGGAGTGTGGAACGTTACATCACTACAAACCAGGCCAGTAATCATCAGTAATCGATCCCTTTAGGTGGATATGACTCTCTCTCTCTGCACTCTCTCTCTGTCTGTCTCTCTCTCTATATAACCCTGGCTGCACGGTGGAGCTAAACAGACTTGACCTATGAGATTAACTTCTTAGACATGAATGCCTGATAATCACAGGCTTTATGATGATTATTATAAACCGTTCAACTGCAGTTTTAATTTATCTCTCTTCTCTCTCTCTGTGTGTGTGTGTGTGTGTGTGTGTGTGTGTGTGTGTGTGTGTGTGTGTGTGTGTGTGTGTGTGTGTGTGTGTGTGTGTGTGTGTGTGTGTGTGTGTGTGTGTGTGTGTGTGTGTTTGTGTGTGTGTGTGTGTGTGTGTTGAAACAAGCTTAGGATCGTGCACCACTGTACAAAGGACATGGGATTGGACTCTGTTAATCCACCATACCCCATCTATGAGCTCCTGTTCATCCCTACCCACACACACACACACACACACACACACACACACACACACACACACACACACACACACACACACACACACACACACACACACACACACACACACACACACACACACACACACACACACACACACACACACACAAACACAGGCAGGGTACAAGAGCACATCTGTGTGGTCCTCATCATTGTGTGACTGAGTTAGGGTAGATTCCATGGATTACACTACCCCCCAGCCTCTCACTAAAACTCTATGGCAGAGGAGGAGTCTATAGCAGAGGAGTCTGGGGTCTTAAACATT
Source organism: Salvelinus namaycush (assembly GCF_016432855.1). NCBI lineage: Eukaryota > Metazoa > Chordata > Actinopteri > Salmoniformes > Salmonidae > Salvelinus > Salvelinus namaycush. The sequence continues at coordinate 9,022 of NW_024057835.1, forward strand.
TTCTTCTACTGATTTAGAACCAGGGGTTTAATTGAGGTCACTCTGGGTTCTCCACTGACCACTATCAAATGACATCATGAAAACAGTAAACAACCTTAAAAGTCTCATCAATGTATATTTTGTAATCATGGCTATAATCTACGCTACAATTTCTCAGGGAATCATGTGGACTCAAAGCTGCCAGGTCACCTGTGATACAAGTCAGTATTCCAAGGCCATCCATGTCTGAAGACGTCGGGAGATTATGTGGAAACCGGCCACTAGGGGCAACAGTGAGCGCTGTTACCTTCAAGTAGGTTTTGGTTTTGAGAGGGTGTTGTGGACGGGATGGCAGATGGGTGTCAGCATCTGCCTCTGATTCCAAAGGTTGCATGTTTGAATCCAGTGATACAAAGTTATTTTTGATATTTTAGTTTTAAGCCTATCCCAAACCTTAAACATTTGGAGTTCATGTCTAACCTTAAGAATTGGGAGTTAACACCTGAACTTAACCTTAACCTAAACAATTCCCTTTCCTGCAGTCAAATGACCAAGTGACCTCATCGGTGGAATGTTATTAATATTTTTCAAAATTTTATAAATTATAAACAATTAAAAACCCACTGAAAATCTGGTGTTTCTATATCAAACGGTTGTGTTATATTTCAGTGTTCTGTGATGTATATAAAGTGTAATATTGGGATACAAACTCAAAATGTAATACATTTCAACGTTTTATCTGACATGGTGCAGGTGTCTTCTTATTTTAAGCCCATAACCATGTGTGTGAGGTGTATACTTTTGTTTCAGGATAGATATGTTTAAGACTAGGAAGAAACGCTGTGGGTGACCCTGATTCAGCCCACTGCAGTAAAAGGTTTTAATGCCTAAACTTAACCTTAAACACCTCCGAATTTGACGTTTGGAATAACTTCTGAATTTGACGTTTGGAATAACTTCTGAATTTGACGTTTGGAATAACTTCTGAATTTGACGTTTGGAATAACTTCTGAATTTGACGTTTGGAATAACTTCTGAATTTGACGTTTGGAATAACTTCTGAATTTGACGTTTGGAATAACTTCCGAATTTGACGTTTGGAATAACTTCCGAATTTGACGTTTGGAATAACTTCTGAATTTGACGTTTGAGAAACATGGATGAACGTCTAATTCTGACGTGAGACTGTGAGAGCTGGTTGACTCAAAGAGACAATCCACTCTTAGCCTTATATGTGTACAGAATACATAAAATATAATCCAAACAGTTCCCATTTAGAGTGCAGGTAGATAGATATAACTCAAGGCACAGAGAGACACACAGAGATTTTGCAATCCATTGTCATAGTCTAAGAGACAGAGAAAAGAATAGTTGAAAGAATCTGTCACAGCTCTCCACAGCTGAGCTAGCCCATTTTCTCCCATCTCTGGAAACAGGTGACAAATTACAACCACTGCTTTACCTGAGAGGAAAAAATGAAAGGAGAGAGAGAGAGATGATAGAGGGTGGGAGAGAGATGGAAATAAGCTTTTTCAAAAGGTCAGAGGAAGGAGCGAGTGAAATCGGGCTGGCAGCACTCCAAAAGCGCTCTGTTTTTGCATTATGGCGGAGAGTGACAGGCAATGAAACAAATAACACAGTCGTCGACAACTAGCTACACGAGAAAACTGCCGGGGTCGTCCTCTCATCAAGTCATCAGGCAATGGTGACACCATCGCATCGGAAAAATAGAACTCAGCTTTTTATGCAATTTATTGCCACGTCTCATGCTTTTACAAAGTCAAATATTGGTACATTTAAAGAAGCAGATGTGGCTGCTATTTAAGCATATTACCATAATTACTGATAATTCTCAATAATGATAAATAATTGTGAGGATTCCACTGGGATAACTTAATGCATCGGAGATTGATACTACAACGGAGAATGTATGGAGAAAGACTAACGGACAGAAACAGCATAGAAGGGAAGCTGGTTTACTGAACTCAGGGAAAAGCTAGACATGGTATAAAATCCCATTGAGAAACTAGTGGAGGGAGGAGATACAGATCTGGGAAGATTCTGGAATATTCTCCCAGCAGGACTGACAGGGGCCTGAGGGTGATGGTTAGGGAAGCTGGTCTTCACAAACAACCCACCCCCAACCACTCCACAAGATTCCCAAAGCTGTCCTATTGGGGTGGCCACACACACACAGTCACACACAGCTACACACAGCCACAAACAGTCACATACAGTCACACAAAGCCACACACAGTCACACACAGCCACACACAGCCACACACACACACACAGCCACACAGCCACACACACACAGCAACACAGTCACACAGAGTCACACACAGTCACACACAGCCACACACACACAGCAACCCAGTCACACACAGTCACACACAGTCACACAAAGCCACACAAAGCCACACACAATCACACATAGCCACACACGGCCACACACACACAGCCACACAGTCACACACACACACAGCAACACAGTCACACACACAGCCACACACACACAGCAACCCAGTCACACACAGTCACACAAATCCACACATAGCTCCACATAGTCACACACAGCCACACACACACACACACAGCCACACACAGTCACACACACACACACACACACACACACACACACACACACATCAACAGAGTCACATACAGTCACACACACACAACCACACACATCAACCCAGTCACACACAGTCACACACACACAACCACACACAGCAACCCAGTCACACACAGTCACACACAGTCACACACAGCCACACACAGCCACACACACACAGCAACACAGTCACACACAGCCACACACACACACACACACACACACACACACACACACACACACACACACACACACACACACACACACACACACACACACACACCCACACACACACATCAACAGAGTCACACACAGTCACACACACACAACCACACAAAGCAACCCAGTTACACACAGTCACACAACCACACACAGCAACCCAGTCACACACAGTCACACACAGTCACACACAGCCACACACAGCCACACACACACACAGCAACACAGTCACACACACACACACATAAACACAGTCACACTCACTCACACTCACTCACACACACACACACACACACACACACACACACACACACACACACACACACACACACACACACACACACACACACACACACACACACACACACCCACCCACCCACCCACACACACACACACACACACACACACACACACACACACACACACACACACACACACACACACACACACACACACAGCAACCCAGTCACACACAGTCACACACACACACAACCACACACAGCAACCCAGTCACACACAGTCACACACAGTCACACACACACAGCAACACAGTCACACACAGTCACACACACACATAAACACAGTCACAGTCACACACACACACACACACACACACACACACACACACACACACACACACACACACACACACACACACACACACACACAGCAACACAGTCACACACAGTCACACACACACACACACAGCAACACAGTCACACACAGCCACACACAGTCACACACAGCCACACACACACAGCAACCCAGGCACACATAGTCACACAAATCCACACACAGCCCCACATAGTCACACACAGCCACACACAGCAACACAGTCACACACAGTCACACACACACAGCCACATACAGTCACACAGTCACACACAGCCACACACACACAGCAACAAAGTCACACACAGTCACACACAGTCACACACACACAACCACACACACAGCAACACAGTCACACACAGCCACACACAGTCACACACAGCAACACAGTCACACACAGTCACAGACAGACCCACACAGTCACACACAGTCACACACAGCCACACACACACAGCAACACAGTCACACACAGCCCCACACTCTGCACCAGCATGCCTCTAAGCCAGCCAGCACTAATGATGGAGCCTAGCGCTGCAGGGTGCCCCCCCCCCCCGAGCTATCAATCGCAGACCTAAATAAACTCATACCCCGGGGGTCCCTCTCCCTACCTCAACTCCCCTCCTGCAGCTCCTCTGTATACACACACACTATCCTCAACCCTTCACTGAGCCCTGACCGAAGAGAGGAGGGGAACATCCTGACTGCGTACTCTGGGATGTGGACTCACCACCACATCCATCTGTCAGTCACTGTCACACATTCATAACCATCTCTCTTCTCTCTAACACACATTCATACCATCTCTCTTCTCTCTAACACACATCCATAACCATCTCTCTTCTCTCTAACACACACTCACACTCTAAAGAGTCTGCTAACAGGCCATTTGAGGATCTGCCCTGAAGACTGCCCTGTGGGCTTTTAGTGACTTGACCCTCTGACCAGTCATGCTATTACATAACATATAGCGTGTCTTCCTCTTTGGCACGGTGTCACCACAGCTAGGAATGCTTGGGGGGAGAGGGAGATGAGCAGGACCTCTCAATGCTCCTTTTAGAGAGAGGACCTCTCAGTTCTCCTTTTAGAGAGAGGACCTCTCCATTCTCCTTTTAGAGAGAGGACCTCTCCTTTCTCCTTTTAGAGAGAGGACCTCTCAATGCTCCTTTTAGAGAGAGGACCTCTCAATGCTCCTTTTAGAGAGAGGACCTCTCCGTTCTTCTTTTAGAGAGAGGACCTCTCCTTTCTCCTTTTAGAGAGAGGACCTCTCAGTTCTCCTTTTAGAGAGAGGACCTCTCCATTCTCCTTTTAGAGAGAGGACCTCTCCTTTCTCCTTTTAGAGAGAGGACCTCTCCATTCTCCTTTTAGAGAGAGGACCTCTCCATTCTCCTTTTAGAGAGAGGACCTCTCAATGCTCCTTTTAGAGACACACAGATAGGAGTGGGTTGGTCTTCCCGCCGTAAATCTTTGACACGCACGTAGTGTCGTTGGTGACATATTTGGGCGGTAATGGCCGAGGGGGACAAAGAGGCGTCTTTGAGGAAAATGGAGAGCGAGGACAGTGATGATTAAATGACTCTGGGCATCATAAATCCAGGGTGGAATCTTCCCCTTGAAGCGCACAGTATCACACACACAGTATCACACACACAGTATCACACACACAGTGTCACACATACAGTACCACACACACAGTATCACACACACAGTATCACACACACAGTATCACACACACACAGTATCACACACACAGTATCACACACACAGTATCACACACACAGTATCACACACACAGTATCACACACACAATATCACACACACAATATCACACACACAGTATCACACACACAATATCACACACACAATATCACACACACAGTATCACACACACAGTATCACACACACAGTATCACACACACAATATCACACACACAGTATCACACACACAGTATCACACACACAATATCACACACACAATATCACACACACACACAGTATCACACACACACACACTATCACACACAGTTTCACACACACAATATCACACACACACACACACACACACACACAAACAGTATCACACACACACAGTATCACACACACAAAGAGTTAATGCTGCCACTGTTATTCGTCTGTGTTTATAACCCTTATTGGGTTAACCTGTCATCTGTTATGCTTACCGATCCCTCTTCATCCTCTCCTCTCCCTCTCTAATCAGAGCCTGTGGCATAAACATAGAAGACAGCGTTGCTACCATTCCACCAGGCACCAGTGGTAGGGGGAAAGCCAGGGATGCAACAGTAACCTGCCCCTCTCCTCCTCCCTGCTTCCCCTCTCCTCCTCCCTGGTTCCCCTCTCCTCCTCCCTGCTTCCCCTCTCCTCCTCCCTGCTTCCCCTCTCCTCCTCCCTGCTTCCCCTCTCCTCCTCCCTGCTTCCCCTCTCCTCCTCCCTGCTTCCCCTCTCCACAGTTTGGCTGTTTTACTTAGATGTTCTGCCTGCTTTACTTGATCGCATTGCTTTTCCCAGAGAGAGAGAGAGAGAGAGAGAGACACACACACACACACACACACACACACACACACACACACACACACACACACACACACACACACACACACACACACACACACACACACACACACACACACACACACACACACACACACACCACTCACCCTGCAGCTATCTGGCAGTGGGTTGGATGGTGTACGGTAGAAGGTAGAAGGTCTGGGATTGCCCAATCACTGCTTTCCAGGAGAATCGCGATGACAGTGCAGAACGGGGGAGGAGAAATAAGCCTCGGAACACAACACAGCGCTTAGTGCTTTCCCATTCCATCCCTGTACTGAGGGGATGATGTTACCCCGGCTCTGACAGTGGGGAAACGCAGCGCTTAGTGCTTTCCCATTCCATCACAGTACTGAGGGGATGATGTTACCCCGGCTCTGACAGTGGGGAAACACAGCGCTTAGTGCTTTCCCATTCCATCCCTGTACTGAGGGGATGATGTTACCCCGGCTCTGACAGTGGGGAAATGCAGCACTTAGTGCTTTCCCATTCCATCCCTGTACTGAGGGGATGATGTTACCCCGGCTCTGATAGTGGGGAAACGCAGCGCTTAGTGCTTTCCCATTCCATCCCTGTACTGAGGGGATGATGTTACCCCGGCTCTGACAGTGGGGAAACGCAGCGCTTAGTGCTTTCCCATTCCATCCCTGTACTGAGGGGATGATGTTACCCCGGCTCTGATAGTGGGGAAACGCAGCGCTTAGTGCTTTCCCATTCCATCCCTGTACTGAGGGGATGATGTTACCCCGGCTCTGATAGTGGGGAAACGCAGCGCTTAGTGCTTTCCCATTCCATCCCTGTACTGAGGGGATGATGTTACCCCGGCTCTGACAGTGGGGAAACGCAGCGCTTAGTGCTTTCCCATTCCATCCCTGTACTGAGGGGATGATGTTACCCCGGCTCTGACAGTGGGGAAACGCAGCGCTTAGTGCTTTCCCATTCCATCCCTGTACTGAGGGGATGATGTTACCCCGGCTCTGACAGTGGGGAAACGCAGCGCTTAGTGCTTTCCCATTCCATCCCTGTACTGAGGGGATGATGTTACCCCGGCTCTGACAGTGGGGAAACGCAGCGCTTAGTGCTTTCCCATTCCATCCCTGTACTGAGGGGATGATGTTACCCCGGCTCTGACAGTGGGGAAACGCAGCGCTTAGTGCTTTCCCATTCCATCCCTGTACTGAGGGGATGATGTTACCCCGGCTCTGACAGTGGGGAAACGCAGCGCTTAGTGCTTTCCCATTCCATCCCTGTACTGAGGGGATGATGTTACCCCGGCTCTGACAGTGGGGAAACACAGCGCTTAGTGCTTTCCCATTCCATCCCTGTACTGAGGGGATGATGTTACCCCGGCTCTGATAGTGGGGAAACGCAGCGCTTAGTGCTTTCCATTCCATCCCTGTACTGAGGGGATGATGTTACCCCGGCTCTGACAGTGGGGAAACGCAGCGCTTGGTGCTTTCCCATTCCATCCCTGTACTGAGTGGATGATGTTACCCCGGCTCTGATAGTGGGGAAACGCAGCGCTTAGTGCTTTCCCATTCCATCCCTGTACTGAGGGGATGATGTTACCCCGGCTCTGATAGTGGGGAAACGCAGCGCTTAGTGCTTTCCCATTCCATCCCTGTACTGAGGGGATGATGTTACCCCGGCTCTGATAGTGGGGAAACGCAGCGCTTAGTGCTTTCCCATTCCATCCCGGTACTGAGGGGATGATGTTACCCCGGCTCTGACAGTGGGGAAACGCAGCGCTTAGTGCTTTCCCATTCCATCCCTGTACTGAGGGGATGATGTTACCCCGGCTCTGATAGTGGGGAAACGCAGCGCTTAGTGCTTTCCCATTCCATCCCTGTACTGAGGGGATGATGTTACCCCGGCTCTGATAGTGGGGAAACGCAGCGCTTAGTGCTTTCCCATTCCATCCCTGTACTGAGGGGATGATGTTACCCCGGCTCTGATAGTGGGGAAACGCAGCGCTTAGTGCTTTCCCATTCCATCCCTGTACTGAGGGGATGATGTTACCCCGGCTCTGACAGTGGGGAAACGCAGCGCTTAGTGCGTTCCCAATCCATCCCTGTACTGAGGGGATGATGTTACCCCGGCTCTGATAGTGGGGAAACGCAGCGCTTAGTGCTTCCCATTCCATCCCTGTACTGAGGGGATGATGTTACCCCGGCTCTGATAGTGGGGAAACGCAGCGCTTAGTGCTTTCCCATTCCATCCCTGTACTGAGGGGATGATGTTACCCCGGCTCTGATAGTGGGGAAACGCAGCGCTTAGTGCTTTCCCATTCCATCCCTGTACTGAGGGGATGATGTTACCCCGGCTCTGATAGTGGGGAAACGCAGCGCTTAGTGCTTTCCCATTCCATCCCTGTACTGAGGGGATGATGTTACCCCGGCTCTGATAGTGGGGAAACGCAGCTCTTAGTGCTTTCCCATTCCATCCCTGTACTGAGGGGATGATGTTACCCCGGCTCTGATAGTGGGGAAACGCAGCGCTTAGTGCTTTCCCATTCCATCCCTGTACTGAGGGGATGATGTTACCCCGGCTCTGATAGTGGGGAAACGCAGCGCTTAGTGCTTTCCCATTCCATCCCTGTACTGAGGGGATGATGTTACCCCGGCTCTGACAGTGGGGAAACGCAGCGCTTAGTGCTTTCCCATTCCATCCCTGTACTGAGGGGATGATGTTACCCCGGCTCTGACAGTGGGGAAACGCAGCGCTTGGTGCTTTCCCATTCCATCCCTGTACTGAGGGGATGATGTTACCCCGGCTCTGATAGTGGGGAAACGCAGCGCTTAGTGCTTTCCCATTCCATCCCTGTACTGAGGGGATGATGTTACCCCGGCTCTGATAGTGGGGAAACGCAGCGCTTAGTGCTTTCCCATTCCATCCCTGTACTGAGGGGATGATGTTACCCCGGCTCTGATAGTGGGGAAACGCAGCGCTTAGTGCTTTCCCATTCCATCCCTGTACTGAGGGGATGATGTTACCCCGGCTCTGATAGTGGGGAAACGCAGCGCTTAGTGCTTTCCCATTCCATCCCTGTACTGAGGGGATGATGTTACCCCGGCTCTGATAGTGGGGAAACGCAGCGCTTAGTGCTTTCCCATTCCATCCCTGTACTGAGGGGATGATGTTACCCCGGCTCTGACAGTGGGGAAACGCAGCGCTTAGTGCTTTCCCATTCCATCCCTGTACTGAGGGGATGATGTTACCCCGGCTCTGACAGTGGGGAAACGCAGCGCTTGGTGCTTTCCCATTCCATCCCTGTACTGAGGGGATGATGTTACCCCGGCTCTGACAGTGGGGAAACGCAGCGCTTAGTGCTTTCCCATTCCATCCCTGTACTGAGGGGATGATGTTACCCCGGCTCTGATAGTGGGGAAACGCAGCGCTTAGTGCTTTCCCATTCCATCCCTGTACTGAGGGGATGATGTTACCCCGGCTCTGACAGTGGGGAAACGCAGCGCTTAGTGCTTTCCCATTCCATCCCTGTACTGAGGGGATGATGTTACCCCGGCTCTGACAGTGGGGAAACGCAGCGCTTAGTGCTTTCCCATTCCATCCCTGTACTGAGGGGATGATGTTACCCCGGCTCTGACAGTGGGGAAACGCAGCGCTTAGTGCTTTCCCATTCCATCCCTGTACTGAGGGGATGATGTTACCCCGGCTCTGACAGTGGGGAAACGCAGCGCTTAGTGCTTTCCCATTCCATCCCTGTACTGAGGGGATGATGTTACCCCGGCTCTGACAGTGGGGAAACGCAGCGCTTAGTGCTTTCCCATTCCATCCCTGTACTGAGGGGATGATGTTACCCCGGCTCTGACAGTGGGGAAACGCAGCGCTTAGTGCTTTCCCATTCCATCCCTGTACTGAGGGGATGATGTTACCCCGGCTCTGACAGTGGGGAAACGCAGCGCTTAGTGCTTTCCCATTCCATCCCTGTACTGAGGGGATGATGTTACCCCGGCTCTGACAGTGGGGAAACGCAGCGCTTAGTGCTTTCCCATTCCATCCCTGTACTGAGGGGATGATGTTACCCCGGCTCTGACAGTGGGGAAACGCAGCGCTTAGTGCTTTCCCATTCCATCCCTGTACTGAGGGGATGATGTTACCCCGGCTCTGATAGTGGGGAAACGCAGCGCTTAGTGCTTTCCATTCCATCCCTGTACTGAGGGGATGATGTTACCCCGGCTCTGACAGTGGGGAAACGCAGCGCTTGGTGCTTTCCCATTCCATCCCTGTACTGAGGGGATGATGTTACCCCGGCTCTGATAGTGGGGAAACGCAGCGCTTAGTGCTTTCCCATTCCATCCCTGTACTGAGGGGATGATGTTACCCCGGCTCTGACAGTGGGGAAACACAGCGCTTAGTGCTTTCCCATTCCATCCCTGTACTGAGGGGATGATGTTACCCCGGCTCTGATAGTGGGGAAACGCAGCGCTTAGTGCTTTCCCATTCCATCCCTGTACTGAGGGGATGATGTTACCCCGGCTCTGATAGTGGGGAAACGCAGCGCTTAGTGCTTTCCCATTCCATCCCTGTACTGAGGGGATGATGTTACCCCGGCTCTGACAGTGGGGAAACACAGCGCTTAGTGCTTTCCCATTCCATCCCTGTACTGAGGGGATGATGTTACCCCGGCTCTGATAGTGGGGAAACGCAGCGCTTAGTGCTTTCCCATTCCATCCCTGTACTGAGGGGATGATGTTACCCCGGCTCTGATAGTGGGGAAACGCAGCGCTTGCAGCTGTTCTACAACAGGCTAACCTTAAACCTGGACAAGCTTGTTGAGGGTTCTAGTTGAGGTAGACTGCCTGGAGCTCTGTGTCCAATGAAAGCACAGAGGAAAACTCTGAGTCCCAGGCTCAGGAGGGAGTATGAGGACAGTTGTGTTACAGTACAGGTCAGTAGGATTAGGCAGTAGGAAGACTATCATTGTTAGGTGGTCTACCAACACAAATATACCTCATAGTTTCATAGTGATTCTCCCATGTTCTGAAATTGAATACATGAAATGTGAAAAGCAACTTGATAGTTGATTTTACACTCCCCTACATGTGTCATGATATCACACGCACCACAGGAGGTTGGTGGCACCTTAATTGGGGAGGACGGGCTCGTGGTAATGGCTGGAGCAGAATGGTTTCCATGTGTTTGATGCATTTCCATTTACTCTGTTCCAGACATTATTATGAGTCGTCCTCCCCTCAGCAGCCTCCACTGCCATGGACATAGTACAGAAACCATTATTCTTCATTGAATTACTATACTGACATCAAACATGTCTACAAGAGCTACTTGGCACATTACAGCCTTCCTATGCACAAAGTTACCTTAAAGCACACACAGTTACCTTAAAACACACAAAGTTACCTTAAAACACACAAAGTTACCTTAAAGCACACACAGTTACCTTAAAACAAACAAAGTTACCTTAAAGCACACACAGTTACCTTAAAACAAACAAAGTTACCTTAAAACACACAAAGTTACCTTAAAACACACAAAGTTACCTTAAAACACACAAAGTTACCTTAAAACAAACAAGGTTGTGGGACAGAGTCAAGCCTTTCTATCCCAGTCACTCAAACACCGGACGTCAACGACTATCTCAATGTCACATCATGTGGGCTCGTTGGCTCCCCCTAGCATGTTTCTGCAGGTGACTGGGAACTACGCCGAGGAGGGGGAACGGTCATGTTGCCATGGGAACACATTTAGCTGTGTGGGTGGCTGTGGGGTTGGGGCGTTCTATGGCTGAGACATCTAATAGCCTACACCACAGCTTGCGGTAAAATGAATGCATAGAGATGGGTGGCAAGAATTCACTGTGTATTGAAACCCATTTAGGAAGGCAGACAGGCTGTACAGAAGTCAATATCTAGAACTCCTCTTTCCTTTCCTTACAGAATACACAACGCTTTCTGTGATTCATCAACTTTCCCAAAGTATCAGAGAGAGAGAGAGAGAGAGAGAGAGAGAGAGAGAGAGAGAGAGAAACAAACAGACAGACAGACAGACAGACAGACAGACAGACAGACAGACAGACAGACAGACAGACAGACAGACAGACAGACAGACAGACAGACAGACAGACAGACAGACAGACAGACAGACAGACAGACAGACAGACAGACAGACAGACAGACAGACAGACATCATCCCACTGGGCACAAACTGGTTAAATCAACATTGTTTCCAAGTCGTTTTAATGAAATGACGTAGGACCAACGTGGAATAGACGTTGAACTGACGTCTGTACCCAGTGGGATTTCACCTCTTCCCGGTGAATAGTAATTACAAAGGCAACTAAATCAATAGGGCGGAATAATGAAACAATGTGGATTAATGAGAAACTGGAGAGAACGCTGGTTCTATTGAACTTCTACTGAGCCTAGTGTGGTTCTAGCCTCTAGTGTGGTTTCAGCCTCTAGTGTGGTTCCAGCCTCTAGTGTGGTTTCAGCCTCTAGTGTGGTTCCAGCCTCTAGTGTGGTTTCAGCCTCTAGTGTGGTTTCAGCCTCTAGTGTGGTTCCAGCCTCTAGTGTGGTTCCAGCCTCTAGTGTGGTTTCAGCCTCTAGTGTGGTTTCAGCCTCTAGTGTGGTTCCAGCCTCTAGTGTGGTTTCAGCCTCTAGTGTGGTTCCAGCCTCTAGTGTGGTTTCAGCCTCTAGTGTGGTTCCAGCCTCTAGTGTGATGTCAGACTTGTGTCTATAGGGTAGGGTTCGTGAGGCTTTCCTAACCGTGAGACCTGACCAGGAAAAAACTGCTGCTCCTAGTCGTATGTGCCTAGTGAGGATTGAGTCAGCCTCCAATCCCTCATCAAAGGATATTCACCATGGGCACAACTGCACTATAACCTACCTTCAAACCAGCAATAAATCCAGCCTTTACAGCCTTTACAGTAAGTCTAGCTGTAACAGGAACATAACCATCTACAGTAAGGTTAGCTGTAACAGGAATGTAACCATCTACGGTAAGGCTAGCTGTAACAGGAACATCACCATCTACAGTAAGGTTAGCTGTAACAGGAACATAACCATCTACAGTAAGGTTAGCTGTAACAGGAACATAACCATCTACAGTAAGGTTAGCTGTAACAGGAACATCACCATCTACAGTAAGGTTAGCTGTAACAGGAACATAACCATCTACAGTAAGTCTAGCTGTAACAGGAACATCACCATCTACAGTAAGGTTAGCTGTAACAGGAACATAACCATCTACAGTAAGTCTAGCTGTAACAGGAACATAACCATCTACAGTAAGTCTAGCTGTAACAGGAACATCACCATCTACAGTAAGGTTAGCTGTAACAGGAACATAACCATCTACAGTAAGTCTAGCTGTAACAGGAACATAACCATCTACAGTAAGTCTAGCTGTAACAGGAACATCACCATCTACAGTAAGGTTAGCTGTAACAGGAACATAACCATCTACAGTAAGTCTAGCTGTAACAGGAACATCACCATCTACAGTAAGGTTAGCTGTAACAGGAACATAACCATCTACAGTAAGTCTAGCTGTAACAGGAACGTAACCATCTACAGTAAGGCTAGCTGTAACAGGAACATAACCATCTACAGTAAGTCTAGCTGTAACAGGAACATCACCATCTACAGTAAGTCTAGCTGTAACAGGAACATCACCATCTACAGTAAGGTTAGCTGTAACAGGAACGTAACCATCTACAGTAAGTCTAGCTGTAACAGGAACATCACCATCTACAGTAAGGTTAGCTGTAACAGGAACATAACCATCTACAGTAAGTCTAGCTGTAACAGGAACATCACCATCTACAGTAAGGTTAGCTGTAACAGGAACATAACCATCTACAGTAAGTCTAGCTGTAACAGGAACATAACCATCTACAGTAAGTCTAGCTGTAACAGGAACATAACCATCTACAGTAAGTCTAGCTGTAACAGGAACATCACCATCTACAGTAAGGTTAGCTGTAACAGGAACATAACCATCTACAGTAAGTCTAGCTGTAACAGGAACATCACCATCTACAGTAAGGTTAGCTGTAACAGGAACATAACCATCTACAGTAAGTCTAGCTGTAACAGGAACATAACCATCTACAGTAAGTCTAGCTGTAACAGGAACATAACCATCTACAGTAAGTCTAGCTGTAACAGGAACGTAACCATCTACAGTAAGTCTAGCTGTAACAGGAACATAACCATCTACAGTAAGTCTAGCTGTAACAGGAACATAACCATCTACAGTAAGTCTAGCTGTAACAGGAACATAACCATCTACAGTAAGTCTAGCTGTAACAGGAACATAACCATCTACAGTAAGTCTAGCTGTAACAGGAACATAACCATCTACAGTAAGTCTAGCTGTAACAGGAACATAACCATCTACAGTAAGGCTAGCTGTAACAGGAACATCACCATCTACAGTAAGTCTAGCTGTAACAGGAACATAACCATCTACAGTAAGGTTAGCTGTAACAGGAACATAACCATCTACAGTAAGTCTAGCTGTAACAGGAACATAACCATCTACAGTAAGTCTAGCTGTAACAGGAACATAACCATCTACAGTAAGTCTAGCTGTAACAGGAACATCACCATCTACAGTAAGTCTAGCTGTAACAGGAACATCACCATCTACAGTAAGTCTAGCTGTAACAGGAACATCACCATCTACAGTAAGGCTAGCTGTAACAGGAACGTAACCATCTACAGTAAGGTTAGCTGTAACAGGAACATAACCATCTACAGTAAGGCTAGCTGTAACAGGAACATCACCATCTACAGTAAGGTTAGCTGTAACAGGAACATAACCATCTACAGTAAGGCTAGCTGTAACAGGAACATCACCATCTACAGTAAGTCTAGCTGTAACAGGAACATAACCATCTACAGTAAGGCTAGCTGTAACAGGAACATAACCATCTACAGTAAGGTTAGCTGTAACAGGAACATCACCATCTACAGTAAGTCTAGCTGTAACAGGAACATAACCATCTACAGTAAGTCTAGCTGTAACAGGAACGTAACCATCTACAGTAAGTCTAGCTGTAACAGGAACATAACCATCTACAGTAAGTCTAGCTGTAACAGGAACGTAACCATCTACAGTAAGTCTAGCTGTAACAGGAACATCACCATCTACAGTAAGGCTAGCTGTAACAGGAACATCACCATCTACAGTAAGTCTAGCTGTAACAGGAACGTAACCATCTACAGTAAGGCTAGCTGTAACAGGAACATCACCATCTACAGTAAGGTTAGCTGTAACAGGAACATAACCATCTACAGTAAGGCTAGCTGTAACAGGAACATCACCATCTACAGTAAGTCTAGCTGTAACAGGAACATCACCATCTACAGTAAGTCTAGCTGTAACAGGAATGTAACCATCTACAGTAAGGTTAGCTGTAACAGGAACATAACCATCTACAGTAAGGCTAGCTGTAACAGGAACATCACCATCTACAGTAAGTCTAGCTGTAACAGGAACATCACCATCTACAGTAAGTCTAGCTGTAACAGGAACATCACCATCTACAGTAAGGTTAGCTGTAACAGGAACATCACCATCTACAGTAAGTCTAGCTGTAACAGGAACATCACCATCTACAGTAAGGTTAGCTGTAACAGGAACATCACCATCTACAGTAAGGTTAGCTGTAACAGGAACGTAACCATCTACAGTAAGGCTAGCTGTAACAGGAACATCAATCCCACTGCTAGAACATATGTTGCCCAAACAGTATAGGGCCTCCTGGGGGGGTGTTAAGTCGCACCCCGTTCTGTTGCAGATCTGCTCATGGTGTGTCTGAATTACCGCGGTAACACTGCATACAGATACCCTGCTGATACTCCCGGCAACTCTCAACAGACAGGAGGGAGGTGGGATGAGGGCCTGTGAAAGATGGCATCATTACCCTTTCTCTCTTTCACTCTCTCTCTTTCCTATCTCTCTCTCTCTCTCTCTCTCTTTCACTCTCTCTCTTTCTTTCCTATCTCTCTATCTCTCTCTCTCTCTTGGTATAGATGTATTTGCTCCTACTACTCGTCTGCTGTGGCCCTAGGGGTAGTGGGGTTGAAGGAGTGTGTTTTACTGTCTTCAGCTCTTCTGAGGAGAGGGAAGGAGAGCTCCTTTAGGTGAATGCATGAAATGATAAAATTGCAGAAGGTTATGTGTTTTAGAGGCTTTGCTTGATGTGGGGCTTGAAAAGGGAGTTATTATTGAGGATGAAATGGGCTACGGCAGCGGGGCTGATTCCAATGTAAGTTCGGAGGGGAGCTTATATTGTATAGATCGAGAGCTTTGAGGCTATGCTTGATATGATACCCTCGATGTGTTGTAGATTGGTATCTAATGGTGTGTGTGTGTGTGTGTGTGTGTGTGTGTGTGTGTGTGTGTGTGTGTGTGTGTGTGTGTGTGTGTGTGTGTGTGTGTGTGTGTGTGTGTGTGCGTGTGCGTGCGTGCGTGCGTGCGTGCGTGCGTGCGTGCGTGCGTGCGTGCGTGCGTGTTTGATCTCGTCAGGCTGATAAACACAGAATTAGGCCTAATCCTCTTGTGGACTTCAAACAGTGGCGACAGAAAATGGGAGCGAGAAGCGCATTTTGGCTGTCTGCAATTGTCTCATCATTTCACGCATCTAAAACAAAACTAATTTGTTGCTTTCATTTCATGCTCTGCTTGGCGCAGACTAATATAGCATCATCTGAAAACGGTTTATTTAGACTAAGTCAGCCAGGCCTCATATGAGAATGAGATATGAGAACCAGAGGACAACGCCTCATTACGTCACACATTGACCCATGAATGTCTCAGAAACACAACACTATTACGTCCTCTTCCAGACTACGTTGATATGGATATCCATGGGCCTTTCCAGACACATTTCTTTCACATACAGAACACTTGTGAGTCCCACTGGTTAGAGAGAGAGATGAACAGAAATTCTCATTAAGTGCAACGCAATGACCAATATTGATTTCTCCGCACAGCATTGACCGCTGCTAACGTACGTGGTTTCTTACTGGTGGAGAGTCCCTGGTGTCAGCACTCTTCCCTGCATCAATGCATACTTCTTTTGGTACATACGAAGGGTTCATTAGTTTCAAACTCCCTATTCTGGCCCCATGACCCTGAAACCGATCTCTCAGGCAAGACATCGTCTATACAACCTAAACTAGTATGTTGATATACAGTATACATTCAATAAACAGTGTAAAACAGCAGAACTCATAGCACCATCAAAGCAGTCAGTTCCATAACTGTCTGCTCTAAGATATGAGGGAGAGTAAGTTCTACTGGTTACAGCTGGTGATGCAGAAAGGAAATCCTATTGGCCGTCTCGGCGGGGGGGTCTATTGTCCAATAGCCTGTGTCTGGTAGCTTTCTCTCAGCCCATTTGGGGTGGTGATTCCACACACACACACACACACACACACACACACACACACACACACACACACACACACACACACACACACACACACACACACACACACACACACACACACAGCAGCAAACAGAGTCTTCCATTCAGATCAACTCCACAGACCCATCATTCAGCCTGACACCGCGGAGGCTCTGCTAGTGAGCATTCATACCGGCAAGCGGCTCACGAGCGGAAGTTTGGACACACACACACTATCATGCCGAATTATGCATGTGTGTGTGTCCAAACATCCGCTTGGGCCACTGAGCAACATTCATGTCATTGTGGAGATTTCATTCATATTTCTCTGATTCGGTCATGTCTCAAATGATTTCAATATCCATTTTAATTTGAACTACACAGCACCTCATCTCTAAATCAAGGCTGTGCTAGTGGGAGTGTATCAGTTCAGGGGTGTCACAATATTGACAAGGCCCTGGTCTCCAGGTCCAGATTCCAGCCACAACAGCAGCCAACAAACAGAGGCTAGTATGTCAACATTAAGTGCTTACAGGCCGATAAACGCTGCCGTTAAATTCCTATAGGCAGGTGTTGATGGACAGTGCCAGTAGAATCAAGGCTTCTAGCTGAACTGGAAGGCACCAGAGGACAGAGTATCAAAGTGTGCTGGGAACTAAATGTTTCCCCTTGAGATGGGGTGCCCACTGTGATGGGAGTAATGAGGTGAGATCAAATCAAATCAAATTGTATTTGTCACATGCACCGAACACAACAGGCGTAGACCTTACCGTGAAATGCTTACAGACGAGCTGGGATAGCACACACACGTACACACACACACACACACACATGCACAGGATGGAATACATACACACACACACACTCCTTCTAACCTGCAGCTAGTGCTCCAGTTATTAACCTGCCATCCATGGCCAGACTGGTCCAGCGGTTCAGCGGGCTGCAGGTAGCCACCTACCCTCTGCCAGCTGTTCCAGTTACCCTGCCATCCATGGCCAGACTGGTCCAGCGGTTCAGCGGGCTGCAGGTAGCCACCTACCATCTGCCAGCTGTTCCAGTTACCCTGCCATCCATGACCAGACTGGTCCAGCGGTTCAGCGGGCTGCAGGTAGCCACCTACCATCTGCCAGCTGTTCCAGTTACCCTGCCATCCATGGCCAGACTGGTCCAGCGGGCTGCAGGTAGCCACCTACCCTCTGCCAGCTGTTCCAGTTAACCTGCCATCCATGGCCAGACTGGTCCAGCGGTTCAGCGGGCTGCAGGTAGCCACCTACCCTCTGCCAGCTGTTCCAGTTACCCTGCCATCCATGGCCAGACTGGTCCAGCGGTTCAGCGGGCTGCAGGTAGCCACCTACCCTCTGCCAGCTGTTCCAGTTACCCTGCCATCCATGGCCAGACTGGTCCAGCGGTTCAGCGGGCTGCGGGTAGCCACCTACCATCTGCCAGCTGTTCCAGTTACCCTGCCATCCATGGCCAGACTGGTCCAGCGGTTCAGCGGGCTGCAGGTAGCCACCTACCATCTGCCAGCTGTTCCAGTTACCCTGCCATCCATGGCCAGACTGGTCCAGCGGGCTGCAGGTAGCCACCTACCCTCTGCCAGCTGTTCCAGTTAACCTGCCATCCATGGCCAGACTGCTCCAGCGGTTCAGCGGGCTGCAGGTAGCCACCTACCCTCTGCCAGCTGTTCCAGTTACCCTGCCATCCATGGCCAGACTGGTCCAGCGGTTCAGCGGGCTGCAGGTAGCCACCTACCCTCTGCCAGCTGTTCCAGTTACCATGCCATCCATGGCCAGACTGGTCCAGCGGGCTGCAGGTAGCCACCTACCATCTGCCAGCTGTTCCAGTTAACCTGCCATCCATGGCCAGACACAAAGGCAACCACTTATTCCCTCGAAGGAACCTGGTGGAGCTGAGCCACAGATGAACAACAACAAGAACAACAATACATTTGTGTGTCTTTAGTTGTTTTTTTTGTACATGTAAGTCTGTAATGTCTACATGCTAATGTTCTTAAATGTATGTAAATTGTAAACTATTTTTGTTTGTAATGTATTTTTCATTATGTATCGGCAGTGGTGTAAAGTACTTAAGTAAAAATACTTTAAAGTACTACTTAAGTAGTTTTTGGGGTATCTGTACATTACTTTAGTATTTATATTTTTGACAACTTTTACTTTTACTTCACTATCTTCCAAAAGAAAATTATGTACTTTTTACTCCATACATTTTCCCTGACACCCAAAAGTACTCGTTACATTTTGAATACATTTTGAATAGCAGGACAGGAAAATGGTACAATTCACGCACTTATCAAGAGAACATCCCTGGTCATCCCTGCTGCTTCTGATCTGGTGGACTCACTAAACAGAGAACATCCCTGGTCATCCCTACTGCCTCTGATCTGGAGGACTCACTAAACAGAGAACATCCCTGGTCATCCCTACTGCCTCTGATCTGGTGGACTCACTAAACAGAGAACATCCCTGGTCATCCCTACTGCCCTAATCTGACCGACTCACTAAACAGAGAACATCCCTGGTCATCCCTACTGCCCTGATCTGGAGAACTCACTAAACACATGTTTCATTTGTAAATTATGTCTGAGTGTTGGAGCGTGCCAAGGGCTATCCGTTAAAAAATAAAAAATTAAATGTGCCGTCTGGTTTGTTTAATATAAGAAATGTTAAATTATTCATACTATTACTTTTACTTTTGATACTTAAGTATATTTTACCAACTACATTTACTGTTGATACTAAGTATATGTAAAACCAAATACTTTTAGTCTTTTACTCAAGTAGTATTTTATTGGGTGACTTTCACTTTAACTTGAGTCATTTTCTATTAAGGTATCTTTACTTTTACTCAAGTATGAAAATGGAGTACTTTTTCCACCACAGTGTATCAGACCCCAGTAAGACTAGCTGTGGCCTTTGGCGTGGGCTAATGGGGATCCCCAGTAAGACTAGCTGTGGCCTTTGGCGTGGGCTAATGGGGATCCCCAGTAAGACTAGCTGTGGCCTTTGGCGTGGGCTAATGGGGATCCCCAGTAAGACTAGCTGTGGCCTTTGGCGTGGGCTAATGGGGATCCCCAGTAAGACTAGCTGTGGCCTTTGGCGTGGGCTAATGGGGATCCCCAGTAAGACTAGCTGTGGCCTTTGGCGTGGGCTAATGGGGATCCCCAGTAAGACTAGCTGTGGCATTTGGCGTGGGCTAATGGGGATCCCCAGTAAGACTAGCTGTGGCATTTGGCGTGGGCTAATGGGGATCCCCAGTAAGACTAGCTGTGGCCTTTGGCGTGGGCTAATGGGGATCCCCAGTAAGACTAGCTGTGGCCTTTGGCGTGGGCTAATGGGGATCCCCAGTAAGACTAGATGTGGCCTTTGGCGTGGGCTAATGGGGATCCCCAGTAAGACTAGCTGTGGCCTTTGGCGTGGGCTAATGGGGATCCCCAGTAAGACTAGCTGTGGCATTTGGCGTGGGCTAATGGGGATCCCCAGTAAGACTAGCTGTGGCCTTTGGCGTGGGCTAATGGGGATCCCCAGTAAGACTAGCTGTGGCCTTTGGCGTGGGCTAATGGGGATCCCCAGTAAGACTAGCTGTGGCCTTTGGCGTGGGCTAATGGGGATCCCCAGTAAGACTAGCTGTGGCCTTTGGCGTGGGCTAATGGGGATCCCCAGTAAGACTAGCTGTGGCCTTTGGCGTGGGCTAATGGGGATCCCCAGTAAGACTAGCTGTGGCCTTTGGCGTGGGCTAATGGGGATCCCCAGTAAGACTAGCTGTGGCCTTTGGCGTGGGCTAATGGGGATCCCCAGTAAGACTAGCTGTGGCCTTTGGCGTGGGCTAATGGGGATCCCCAGTAAGACGAGCTGTGGCCTTTGGCGTGGGCTAATGGGGATCCCCAGTAAGACTAGCTGTGGCCTTTGGCATGGGCTAATGGGGATCCTAATAATGATCATTAAAATCTGCAACTGACTACACTTACCTCAATTCAGTACGTATCAGAAGTGTGCTAGTCTATTCAGGTACTGCTTCAAAACACATTGTACATAGCACTGCACACCAACACATTTATTCATCGTCATTCATGAAGGCAATAATCAATGGGATAGAGCAGACCCCTCACTGCAGTCCCCCTAGCCCTACTGTGACCCCTCACTGCAGCCTCAGTCTCCCTGGCCCTGCTGTGACCCCTTACTGCAGCCTTCAGTCTCCCTGGCCCTGCTGTGACCCCTTACTGCAGCGTTAAGTCTCCCTGGCCCTGCTGTGACCCCTTACTGCAGCCTTCAGTCTCCCTGGCCCTGCTCTGACCCCTTACTGCAGCCTTCAATCTCCCTGGCCCTGTTCTGACCCCTTCCTGTAGCCTTCAGTCTCATGGCCTTGCTCTGACCCCTTACTGCAGCCTTCAGGCTCCCTGGCCCTGCTCTGACCCCTTACTGCATCCTTCAGTCTCCCTAGCACTGCTCTGACCCCTTACTGCAGCCTTCAGTCTCCCTGGCCCTGCTCTGACCCCTTACTGCAGCCTTCTCTCCCTGGCCCTGCTCTGACCCCTTACTGCAGTTCTCAGTCTCCCTGGCCCTGCTCTGACCCCTTACTGCAGCGTTAAGTCTCCCTGGCCCTGCTCTGACCCCTTACTGCAGCCTTCAGTCTTCCTGGCCCTGCTCTGACCCCTTACTGCAGTTCTCAGTCTCCCTGGCCCTGCTGTGACCCCTTACTGCAGCGTTAAATCTCTGTGGCCCTGCTGTGACCCCTTACTGCAGCCTTCAGTCTCCCTGGCCCTGCTCTGACCCCTTACTGCAGCCTTCAGTCTCCCTGGCCCTGCTCTGACCCCTTACTGCAGCCTTCAATCTCCCTGGCCCTGTTCTGACCCCTTCCTGTAGCCTTCAGTCTCATGGCCTTGCTCTGACCCCTTACTGCAGCCTTCAGTCTCCCTGGCCCTGCTCTAACCCCTTACTGCATCATTCAGTCTCCCTGGCACTGCTCTGACCCCTTACTGCAGCCTTCAGTCTCCCTGGCCCTGCTCTGACCCCTTACTGCAGCCTTCAGTCTCCCTGGCCCTGCTCTGACCCCTTACTGCAGTTCTCAGTCTTCCTGGCCCTGCTCTGACCCCTTACTGCAGCGTTAAGTCTCCCTGGCCCTGCTCTGACCCCTTACTGCAGCCTTCAGTCTTCCTGGCCCTGCTCTGACCCCTTACTGCAGTTCTCAGTCTCCCTGGCCCTGCTGTGACCCCTTACTGCAGCGTTAAATCTCTGTGGCCCTGCGTTGACCCCTTACTGCAGCCTTCAGTCTCCCTGGCCCTGCTCTGACCACTTACTGCAGCCTTCAGTCTCCCTGGCCCTGTTCTGACCTCTTCCTGTAGCCTTCAGTCTCATGGCCTTGCTCTGACCCCTTACTGCAGCCTTCAGGCTCCCTGGCCCTGCTCTGACCCCTTACTGCAGCCTTCAGGCTCCCTGGCCCTGCTCTGACCCCTTACTGCAGCCTTCAGTCTCCCTGGCCCTGCTCTGACCCCTTACTGCAGCCTTCAGTCTCCATGGCCCTGCTCTGACCCCTTACTGCAGTTCTCAGTCTCCCTGGTCCTGTTCTGACCCCTTACTGCAGTTCTCAGTCTCCCTGGCCCTGCTCTGACCCCTTACTGCAGCCTTCAGTCTCCCTGGCCCTGCTCTGACCCCTTACTGCAGCCTTCAGTCTCCCTGGCCCTGCTCTGACCCCTTACTGCAGCCTTCAGTCTCCCTGGCCCTGCTCTGACCCCTTACTGCAGCCTTCAGTCTCCCTGGCCCTGCTCTGACTCCTTACTGTAGCCTTCAGTCTCCCTGGCCCTGCTCTGATCCCTTACTGCAACCTTCAGTCTCCCTGGCCCTGCTCTGACCCCTTACTGCAGCCTTCAGTCACCCTGGCCCTGCTCTGACCCCTTACTGCAGCCTTCAGGCTCCCTGGCCCTGCTCTGACCCCTTACTGCAGCCTCAGTCTCCCTGGCCCTGTTCTGACCCCTTACTGCAGTTCTCAGTCTCCCTGGCCCTGCTCTGACCCCTTACTGCAGCTTTCAGTCACCCTGGTCCTGTTCTGACCCCTTACTGCAGTTCTCAGTCTCCCTGGCCCTGCTCTGACCCCTTACTGCAGCCTTCAGTCTCCCTGGCCCTGCTGTGACCCCTTACTGCAGCCTTCAGTCTCCCTGGCCCTGCTGTGACCCCTTACTTCAGCCTCAGGCTCCCTGGCCCTGCTCTGACCCCTTACTGCAGCCTTCAGTCTCCCTGGCCCTGCTGTGACCCCTTACTGTAGCCTTCAGTCTCCCTGGCCCTGTTCTGACCCCTTACCGTAGCCTTCAGTCTCCCTGGCCCTGCTCTGACCCCTTACTGTAGCCTTCAGTCTCCCTGGCCCTGCTCTGATCCCTTACTGTAGCCTTCAGTCTCCCTGGCCCTGCTCTGACCCCTTTCTGTAGCCTTCAGTCTCCCTGGCCCTGCTCTGACCCCTTACTGCAGCCTTCAGTCTCCCTGGCCCTGCTCTGACCCTTTACTGTAGCCTTCAGTCTCCCTGGCCCTGCTCTGACCCCTTACTGTAGCCTTCAGTCTCCCTGGCCCTGCTCTGACCCTTTACTGTAGCCTTCAGTCTCCCTGGCCCTGCTCTGACCCCTTACCGTAGCCTTCAGTCTCCCTGGTCCTGTTCTGACCTCTTACTGCAGTTCTCAGTCTCCCTGGCCCTGCTGTGACCTCTTACTGCAGTTCTCAGTCTCCTTGGCTCTGCTCTGTGAAGAACTCCCTCTCTCTAGGCACACTCTGCCCAGCATGCTCATCCATTGGATGGAGCCTCACACTATTCACTAATACAGCCCCGAAATACATATCCAATCCTTATACCATTTCAGAGGGATCTGAAGGGAACATATAGGCTAAAGTCAATGGTAGGATAATGTATAGAAAATAATGTAGGAATGCATATATAGTGGATAGGAAATAGTGTAATAATAGAACCTACTATAGTGTAATAATGTATACATACTATAGTGTATAGACTATAAGTGTAATAATGTATACATACTATAGTGTAATAATGTATACATACTATAATGTAATAATGTATACATACTATTGTGTAATAATGTATACATACTATAGTGTAATAATGTATACATACTATAGTGTAATAATGTATATATACTATAGTGTATAGACTAGAAGTGTAATAATGTATACATACTATAGTGTAATAATGTATACATACTATAGTGTAATAATGTATACATAATATAGTGTATAGACTATAAGTGTAATAATGTATACGTACTATAGTGTATAGACTAGAAGTGTAATAATGTATACATACTATTGTGTAATAATGTATACATACTATAATGTAATAATGTATACATACTATAGTGTAATAATGTATACATAATATAGTGTATAGACTATAAGTGTAATAATGTATACATACTATAGTGTAATAATGTATACATACTATAGTGTAATAATGTATACATACTATAGTGTAATCATGTATACATACTATAGTGTATAGACTAGAAGTGTAATAATGTATGCATACTATAGTGTAATAATGTATACATACTATAGTGTAATAATGTATACATACTATAGTGTAATAATGTATATATACTATAGTCAATAGACTAGAAGTGTAATAATGTATACATACTATAGTGTAATAATGTATACATACTATAGTGTAATAATGTATACATAATATAGTGTATAGACTATAAGTGTAATAATGTATACATACTATTGTGTAATAATGTATACATACTATAGTGTAATAATGTATACATACTATAGTGTAATAATGTATACATAATATAATGTAATAATGTATACATAATATAGTGTATAGACTATAAGTGTAATAATGTATACATACTATAGTGTATAGACTATAGTGTAATACTGTATACATAATATAGTGTGTAGACTATAGTGTAATACTGTATACATAATATAGTGTGTAGACTATAGTGTACTAATGTATACATACTATAGTGTAATAATATATACATATTATGGTGTGTAGACTATAGTGTAATAATGTATACATACTATAGTATATAGACTATAAGTGTAATAATGTATACATAATATAGTGTATAGACTAGAAGTGTAATCATGTATACATACTATAGTATATAGACTATAGTGTAATACTGTATACATAATATAGTGTGTAGACTATAGTGTACTAATGTATACATACTATAGTGTAATAATATATACATATTATGGTGTGTAGACTATAGTGTAATAATGTATACATACTATAGTATATAGACTATAAGTGTAATCATGTATACATACTATAGTATATAGACTATAGTGTAATAATGTATACATACTATAGTGTATAGACTATAGTGTAATACTGTATACATAATATAGTGTGTAGACTATAGTGTACTAATGTATACATACTATAGTGTAATAATATATACATATTATGGTGTGTAGACTATAGTGTAATAATGTATACATAATATAGTGTGTAGACTATAGTGTACTAATGTATATAGACTATAGTGTAATAATGTATACATATGATGGTGTGTAGACTATAGTGTAATAATGTATACATACTATAGTATATAGACTATAAGTGTAATAATGTATACATACTATAGTATATAGACTATAGTGTAATAATGTATACATACTATAGTGTGATAATGTATACATATTATAGTGTGTAGACTATAGTGTTATAGGCTATAGTGTAATAATGTATACATACTATAGTGTAATAATGTATACATATTATAGTGTGTAGTCTATAGTATAATAATGTATACATATTATGGTGCGTAGACTATCGTCTAATAATATATACATATTATGGTGTGTAACCTATAGTGTAATAATGTATGCATACTATAGTGTGCATACTATAGTGTACTAATGTATACATACTATAGTGTATAAGCTATAGTATAATAGTGTATACATACTATAGTGTATAAGCTATAGTGTAATACTGTATACATGCTATAGTGTATAAGCTATAGTGTAATACTGTATACATGCTATAGTGTATAAGCTATAGTGTAATAATGTATACATAATATAGTGTATAGACTTTAGTGGGGTATGACTGAGTTGAACAGAGCTACTGCTATAGTCAGTTACGCATTCTGTACAGGTTAGAGTAGCAGCTGCTGCTGGCAATAGAGAGGGAGAGAGAGAGAGAGAGAGAGAGAGAGAGAGAGAGAGAGAGAGAGAGAGAGAGAGAGAGAGAGAGAGAGAGAGAGAGAGAGAGAAAGAGAGAGACAGAGAGAGACAGAGAGAGACAGAGAGAGAGAGAGAGAGAGAGAGGGGGGGGGGGGGGTTTCTGTAAAGCTGCACTATGAGTCAAGGACCTACATCCCACTATGCAGAAGGAGAGAGCGCTATGCTTTCCAAGGTCTAAAGTGATAGCGGTGCGGCAGTGACTGGATATTAAATAGACACTCTTCCAGGTAGCCTACAACACGTCCCAGTGGCTGTCTTGCTGCTGACTGTCTGGCTGCTGACTGGTCTATAACCACAGACTAATAGAGAAATCTCTCAGCTTCTCTGTGATGCTGGTGCTCCCATAACACCAGACTACTGAGCTGCTGAACGCAGGATCACCTCTCCCACTACTGACTATAAAGCCTACTCAACACAGGATCACCTCTCCCACTACTGACTACAAAGCCTACTCAACACAGGATCACCTCTCCCACTACTGACTACAAAGCCTACTCAACACAGGATCACCTCTCCCACTACTGACTACAAAGTTTACTCAACGCAGGATCACCTCTCCCACTACTGACTACAAAGTCTACTCAACACAGGATCACCTCTCCCACTACTGACTACAAAGTTTACTCAACACAGGATCACCTCTCCCACTACTGACTACAAAGTTTACTCAACACAGGATCACCTCTCCCACTACTGACTATAAAGTCTACTCAACACAGGATCACCTCTCCCACTACTGACTACAAAGTTTACTCAACACAGGATCACCTCTCCCACTACTGACTACAAAGTTTACTCAACACAGGATCACCTCTCCCACTACTGACTATAAAGTCTACTCAACACAGGATCACCTCTCCCACTACTGACTACAAAGTCTACTCAACACAGGATCACCTCTCCCACTACTGACTACAAAGCCTACTCAACACAGGATCACCTCTCCCACTACTGACTACAAAGTTTACTCAACACAGGATCACCTCTCCCACTACTGACTACAAAGTTTACTCAACACAGGATCACCTCTCCCACTACTGACTACAAAGTTTACTCAACACAGGATCACCTCTCCCACTACTGACTACAAAGTCTACTCAACACAGGATCACCTCTCCCACTACTGACTATAAAGTCTACTCAACACAGGATCACCTCTCCCACTACTGACTACAAAGCCTACTCAACACAGGATCACCTCTCCCACTACTGACTACAAAGTTTACTCAACGCAGGATCACCTCTCCCACTACTGACTACAAAGCCTACTCAACACAGGATCACCTCTCCCACTACTGACTACAAAGCCTACTCAACACAGGATCACCTCTCCCACTACTGACTACAAAGTCTACTCAACACAGGATCACCTCTCCCACTACTGACTACAAAGTCTACTCAACACAGGATCACCTCTCCCACTACTGACTACAAAGTCTACTCAACACAGGATCACCTCTCCCACTACTGACTACAAAGTCTACTCAACACAGGATCACCTCTCCCACTACTGACTATAAAGTCTACTCAACACAGGTTCACCTCTCCCACTACTGACTACAAAGTCTACTCAACACAGGATCACCTCTCCCACTACTGACTACAAAGTCTACTCAACACAGGATCACCTCTCCCACTACTGACTATAAAGTTTACTCAACGCAGGATCACCTCTCCCACTACTGACTACAAAGTCTACTCAACACAGGATCACCTCTCCCACTACTGACTATAAAGTCTACTCAACACAGGATCACCTCTCCCACTACTGACTACAAAGTCTACTCAACACAGGATCACCTCTCCCACTACTGACTACAAAGTCTACTCAACACAGGATCACCTCTCCCACTACTGACTACAAAGTCTACTCAACACAGGATCACCTCTCCCACTACTGACTATAAAGTCTACTCAACACAGGATCACCTCTCCCACTACTGACTACAAAGTCTACTCAACACAGGATCACCTCTCCCACTACTGACTACAAAGTCTACTCAACACAGGATCACCTCTCCCACTACTGACTATAAAGTCTACTCAACGCAGGTTCACCTCTCCCACTACTGACTACAAAGTCTACTCAACACAGGATCACCTCTCCCACTACTGACTACAAAGCCTACTCAACACAGGATCACCTCTCCCACTACTGACTACAAAGTCTACTCAACACAGGATCACCTCTCCCACTACTGACTACAAAGCCTACTCAACACAGGATCACCTCTCCCACTACTGACTACAAAGCCTACTGGCACAAGCTCGATGTGAGCCATTAGGGTTACAGCATTTTAGCCTGAATCTTTACACAGATTATACAGCGTTACCCTCAAGCAGCCCAGTGTTTGGAGCTAAATATTGAAGATATTCTATATGTATAACAAATGTATTATGTCCTTGATCAATTGATATGGCCTAATAGTAATGAATTTCTATCCATGTATTCCAGTTGTGTGGCATGTTGTTCTGTGAAGAAGAGGATTGGATCAACGACGTTGTCATGACAATGTAACAGTGAGGTTAAATGACTTTTTGACTTAAAGCTACCGTTGCTCACTGTCCGTTCTCACGGACACCGGCGTGCCCTAATAGCATTTATGTAATCGCCTGTATCGTTTAAGGCTGCACGTGGACATTTCTAGACTGATTTAAAATACTCTATAATAGTCTACTCTCTCTCTCTCTCTCTCTCTCTCTCTCTCTCTCTCTCTCTATATATATATATATATATATATATATATATATATATATATATATATAATTATTTTATTTGTATTTTTACTATATACTGGAAAATCAAAGAGTGAATGGGAAAACCAAAATCACTTGACCAGACAAGCTACGGATGTCCCTTCCCAAGCCCAAAACCATATCGTTCATGTTCCTAGACCTAGGGCACTTGAGTGGAGACGTGCGACGCACAGCAATGCAGCCCGCAATTTATCATCGGCGACGCTTTCCAGCTACGGAGATGGGAGATGTGCCATTTGAGGTTACAATAAATGTTTCATGATGCAACGTGCGCTTTCCACGAGTTACAGCACGCATGAAAACAGAGACACCGTACACCTACGCTGTGACTCTCTGAGAGGTGTCATATGAAACATCTAGTCCTACACAGTGGGATGGGAATTATTGGATGTCATTGCGCTAGGCTATATCAACGAGACGAGAGAGTGGTGGGGGAAATATCCACCTCATGGTGTGCAATAGGATGTCACATAGCATACTGCAGAGCCGACTGTTGTAGGAAGGTGGACAAATGTCTCATAACACACTGCGAAATTCTCCCACCCCATAGGCTACATTCCCTAATATCACTTGGTCAATATCACTTTACCTACAGAGTTCAGCGCGGGCAGACGCGCGCACGCATTTGGGCAAGTAAATGCTCAAAATGAATGAAGCCGTACACATGCTCTAAAGCGGTAAATGTCAGAAAAATGCACCACAACTGCACATAGAATAGCATCAACAATAAATTATGCAATCCTATTCTATATCAGAGTGGCGATGGTGGGAAAATTGTAAGAGGTCATTTAAAAAAAACTGAAATCCCAAACCAGCAAGAGAAGGATGGTGCAGTGTTCTCCGCGCGGCATGGCTATACGGCAGAGAACAGGTATACACGCCTTTACCTGGTGCAGAGGCATCCGCGACACAATTCTTCAAAAAAGAAAACGATAAAGACCAAAAACAATAGTGCCGTTAAATGAGCACCCTGTGACAAGCCCGTCCTTACCTGTAATCGCTACGGATATCAGTTCACAGCCGCAGTCGCATTGACACTGCGGTAACAGGCACGTCCCGATGAATCCCAACTCCTTTACTTCCAAATTACAACGAGATGCGTAAAAAGAAACACCTTTTGGTATCCTAATCCACAGGGCTGTGATGCTTCTTTATGAATTGGGCCGTTCTAAATCCTCCGCAGCGACGTGTTAGTCAAAAGCATGAGAATCCAGCGCGAAAGGAAATAGCAGCAGGATCCCAACAACACTTCCGATCAGCGAGTCCCTCTCCAGCCACTATGCCGCTCCGAGTGGACTCAGACCCGGCGGGATCGCAACACCTCCCATCCCAAACGCGGACGCACTTATGCCTTGAAAATCGCTGCACTGTAGGATTCCGCAAGAGGCTGTGTCGCGCTGTAGATCAGTGCGATGCTCCCATCTGAAAGGCGTTGTGTGATGCTGCGACGAGAGGGGATAAGAGAGAGAGGGTGCTTTTCGACTTTGCAGGTTCGCAGCTGACAACTGAGTAACTGGGCAGGGATTTGAGTGTATGGCGCTATGCCGGGGCGCAAGGAGCGACTGTCTTGTTTTACCAAGCCTTCTGACTCGCCCGCAGTGACATCTCGGATCGAGGGCTGTGATTGGGCTAATTGTAAAATTTCACTGCCAGCAATCACAGAAGCGCAGCTCACATGATGAATGAGAGGCATATGCTGAAGCCCGCAGCCAGCGAATGTATTTTCTATGTTTATGTAATGCATTCATTCCAGCGTGAAAGGGATTTGGCTATGCCGAAGGGAATACACATGAATACAATACTGGGGTTGAAATGATCATCTGATTTAAATATCTAATCAGAGCATCATTTGAAGATGGAGATTAGGGAAATTAAATATAATTAAGACACTTGCTCTGTGTCAAGGGATTATCTTATTTTGTCGTTGATTATTTTTTTAAGTTTCTAACAGCTAATCAAGATATTGGCTTTCCGTTGGTATTATTATATTTACGAATGCCTATGCAATAACATTTAAAACTATTAAAGCCTTTTCAGTAAGACATTCACTAAAATAATGGTATTTATTATAGCCAAACCACATTATAGCCTATAAATTAATTATAGGCTACATTCTTAATTTGCCTTACCGATTAGACATAATAGTCACATTTTCAATTATAAGGTTAACAAGCCACATTGAGATAGACCTACAGACAAGGGGTAACATGATTCACAAAACAGTGAATGATTATTTTCCATGGTTTTGTTTTATAGGTGGGAAATAATTTGATTGCGGTTATATTATCACAGGCAAAAGGGCAGTTGAAGTTAAATAGCCTACCAGAATAGTAAGCAAATGTTAGGCCTACACCATACAATCCATGATTAAAATTCACGACTGACATATTCTTTCTTATCTGTAGCCTACTCTACTTTACATCCTGCATACCTGACTGGGCAAGTTAAGAAAGCTGCAACCGTGCTGCAGATACTCTTCTGACCCTGTGGGTTTTGTCTAGACGGAATACAGATTTTGTCAAAATTGACTTTTCTTAGCAGGTTTAGGAGAACTTAAGCGGCAGGTTTTGATAATTAACGCAGCAGGTTAGGATACTTAGGTTAGGGTTAGGGTTAGCTAAAATGCAAAAAAACGAATAAGCAACTTTTGCCGTCAATTTTACAAAAGCTGTATACCATCTAGACATGACCCTCCCTGTGCTGCACTCAGTTGGCAAGGGCACCGCGCTTTGAAAACCTGCATCATAGCTCCACCTGCAGGCCAATCAAGAACTGCAGTTGGTTTTCTGCCACTGTCCCATGCATTGTGAACCAAACCTTGATTTTTGGCGTTTCAAACCTTGACATGTAGGTACATGTTAGACAGATACGTGACATTTCTAAGCACAATTTTAAGTTAACTGTATTTTGTTGTTTGAGATAGAGAGATAGCCCGGGTTAAGAAAATAACACAACAAAAACAAAACAGCCTACCAACCTTACCTGTATCTGGTGTCCCAGTGGCTTGCCATAACTGGTCAAAAGCAGGGCAAAATATTTTAGTGGCCCCCCCCCCCCTTGATGGTGGAGAGAAAGTGTTACATTTTAAAAGTTAATTTCCTGCAATTCTACACATTTTGCCATTGGGGTGTAGAGAAAATTTTGCGGTTTTAAAGCAAGTTTTCTGTAATTCTACATATTTTGCCATGGGGCAGAGAATTTTCTTGAACTTTTACATCTCATTTCCTGAAATTCTACAATTTTTTTGTAGTGACTTATGTCATATTAATATGATATCTGAGTTAGAATGACTAACACAATCGATGTGGCTCCCTGGAGGGCAGAGCCCCTGGGCACTTGACCAGACAATAGCTATTTGGTCATGATTATTACTAAGTTGTCGCAATTTTCTTTATTGAGACATGTGTAATGGAAACAACAGAGATATTTTCTAAAGATAGACGTTGTTATCTGGCTAACTTTCTTTATTGAGACAAATGGTGATGGAAAAAGTGTTTTTTCGAATAAAGGATGATTGCCGAATAATTTTGAAGGTATGTGCACATGACATCTCATGTAACTAACTGTTAAAGCTCCACTCCACATTTTATTCTAAATGCCTACTGCAGCGTTCCCCATTTTCATTGTTGGACATAAAAGACGGAAAAAAAACACCAGGAAATCAGCTCCAAGTGATTTCAATTGTGGTAATATGTTCCCAAGTATTCCCACGAACAATAGAAAGACACATGATGACATACAGATATAAGCGGGCTGTCAATTTGCATTCTACAAATTATTTTCAATGATGTTCTGGCCCCTAAACCATCCAATGAAGAAACATGTGTCCAACGGCTGAATCTAGTTGATGATCCCTGGCCTATAGGCTGAATCTAGTTGATGATCCCTGGCCTATAGGCTGAATCTAGTTGATGATCCCTGGCCTATAGGCTGAATGTAGTTGATGATCCCTGGCCTATAGGCTGAATCTAGTTGATGATCCCTGGCCTATAGGCTGAATCTAGTTGATGATCCCTGGCCTATAGGCTGAATTTAGTTGATGATCCCTGGCCTATAGGCTGAATCTAGTTGATGATCCCTGGCCTATAGGCTGAATCTAGTTGATGATCCCTGGCCTATAGGCTGAATCTAGTTGATGATCCCTGGCCTATAGGCTGAATCTAGTTGATGATCCCTGGCCTATAGGCTGAATCTAGTTGATGATCCCTGGCCTATAGGCTGAATCTAGTTGATGATCCCTGGCCTATAGGCTGAATCTAGTTGATGGTCCCTGGCCTATAGGCTGAATCTAGTTGATGATCCCTGGCCAATAGGCTGAATCTAGTTGATGATCCCTGGCCTATAGGCTGAATCTAGTTGATGATCCCTGGCCTATAGGCTGAATCTAGTTGATGATTCCTGGCCTATAGGCTGAATCTAGTTGATGATCCCTGGCCTATAGGCTGAATCTAGTTGATGATCCCTGGCCTATAGGCTGAATCTAGTTGATGATTCCTGGCCTATAGGCTGAATCTAGTTGATGATCCCTGGCCTATAGGCTGAATCTAGTTGATGATCCCTGGCCTATAGGCTGAATCTAGTTGATGATCCCTGGCCTATAGGCTGAATCTAGTTGATGATCCCTGGCCTATAGGCTGAATCTAGTTGATGATCCCTGGCCTATAGGCTGAATCTAGTTGATGATCCCTGGCCTATAGGCTGAATCTAGTTGATGATCCCTGGCCTATAGGCTGAATCTAGTTGATGATCCCTGGCCTACTTCTTGCAAAATATTTTTTTAAACTGTAAAAATACATTTGCTTTGCAGGACAAGGATTGTCTTGACTTGCAAGAACGCTTGTGTTTCTTCACCTTGCTTTTCTGGTTGGCTGATGCAAGTTTCATCATCCAATTATTTCATCTCTACAGGAGTGCATGTTTCACCAGGGCATGGACCGTGGCGATACGTTGGCACATGAGAATTATTAGAATACGGCAAATATTAGTCAATTATTGCATTCTATTCGTGCTGGCTTTCACAAGCTACCTGAGACATGAAACAGATAGGTGGGAGAGCATACAGGCTGTCACCAATTTTTATATGCAATTTGCCTAAATGGGTAATAGAACTACTGCAACCACTTCATTTTCATAGGACACTATTGTTTTTGTTGTTGTTGGTGAGACTTCACTACATCCAGCTGACTTCATTACATCCAGCTGACATCATTACATCCAGCTGACTTCATTACATCCAGCTGACTTCACTACATCCAGCTGACTTCATTACATCCAGCTGACTTCATTACATCCAGCTGACTTTATTACATCCAGCTGACTTCATTACATCCAGCTGACTTTATTACATCCAGCTGACATCATTACATCCAGCTGACTTCACTACATCCAGCTGACTTCATTACATCCAGCTGACATCATTACATCCAGCTGACTTCACTACATCCAGCTGACTTCATTACATCCAGCTGACTTCATTACATCCAGCTGACTTCATTACATCCAGCTGACATCACTACATCCAGCTGACTTCATTACATCCAGCTGACATCATTACATCCAGCTGACTTTATTACATCCAGCTGACTTCATTACATCCAGCTGACATCATTACATCCAGCTGACTTTATTACATCCAGCTGACTTCATTACATCCAGCTGACATCACTACATCCAGCTGACTTCATTACATCCAGCTGACTTCATTACATCCAGCTGACATCATTACATCCAGCTGACTTCATTACATCCAGCTGACTTCATTACATCCAGCTGACATCATTACATCCAGCTGACTTCACTACATCCAGCTGACTTCATTACATCCAGCTGACTTCATTACATCCAGCTGACATCATTACATCCAGCTGACTTCATTACATCCAGCTGACTTCATTACATCCAGCTGACTTCATTACATCCAGCTGACTTCATTACATCCAGCTGACATCATTACATCCAGCTGACATCATTACATCCAGCTGACATCGTTACATCCAGCTGACATCATTACATCCAGCTGACATCATTACATCCAGCTGACTTCATTACATCCAGCTGACTTCATTACATCCAGCTGACTTCATTACATCCAGCTGACTTCATTACATCCAGCTGACATCATTACATCCAGCTGACATCATTACATCCAGCTGACATCATTACATCCAGCTGACATCATTACATCCAGCTGACTTCATTACATCCAGCTGACATCATTACATCCAGCTGACTTTATTACATCCAGCTGACATCGTTACATCCAGCTGACTTCACTACATCCAGCTGACTTCATTACATCCAGCTGACATCATTACATCCAGCTGACATCATTACATCCAGCTGACTTCATTACATCCAGCTGACTTCATTACATCCAGCTGACTTCATTACATCCAGCTGACATCATTACATCCAGCTGACATCATTACATCCAGCTGACTTCATTACATCCAGCTGACTTCGTTACATCCAGCTGACATCATTACATCCAACTGACATCATTACATCCAGCTGACTTCGTTACATCCAGCTGACTTCATTACATCCAGCTGACATCACTACATCCAGCTGACATCATTACATCCAGCTGACATCATTACATCCAGCTGACTTCATTACATCCAGCTGACATCATTACATCCAGCTGACTTCATTACATCCAGCTGACATCATTACATCCAGCTGACTTCATTACATCCAGCTGACATCATTACATCCAGCTGACATAATTACATCCAGCTGACTTCATTACATCCAGCTGACTTCATTACATCCAGCTGACATCATTACATCCAGCTGACATCATTACATCCAGCTGACATCATTACATCCAGCTGACTTCATTACATCCAGCTGACATCATTACATCCAGCTGACTTCATTACATCCAGCTGACTTCATTACATCCAGCTGACATCATTACATCCAG
Organism: Salvelinus namaycush; assembly: GCF_016432855.1. Lineage (NCBI taxonomy): Eukaryota > Metazoa > Chordata > Actinopteri > Salmoniformes > Salmonidae > Salvelinus > Salvelinus namaycush. The sequence goes on from NW_024057835.1 coordinate 45,321, forward strand.
CTGACATCATTACATCCAGCTGACTTCATTACATCCAGCTGACATCATTACATCCAGCTGACTTCATTACATCCAGCTGACATCATTACATCCAGCTGACTTCATTACATCCAGCTGACATCATTACATCCAGCTGACTTCATTACATCCAGCTGACTTCATTACATCCAGCTGACATCATTACATCCAGCTGACATCATTACATCCAGCTGACATCATTACATCCAGCTGACATCATTACATCCAGCTGACTTCATTACATCCAGCTGACATCATTACATCCAGCTGACTTCATTACATCCAGCTGACTTCGTTACATCCAGCTGTTTTTATCAACACAAGATAGTTAAATGGAAACGCACCGTAGCAGACAATTGTCTACCTAAGTCGTTTTTGGGGTATCTGTACCTTACTTTAGTATTTATTCCTTAAGAAAATATTGTACTTTCTACTCCATACATTTTCCTTGAAACCCAAAAGTACTCGTTACATTTTGAATGCTTAGCAGGACAGGAAAGAGTCCAATTCACACACTTATCAACAGAACTTCCCTGGTCATCCCTATTGCCTCTGATCTGGCGGACTCACTAACACAAATGCTTTGGATGTAAATGATGTCTGAGTGTTGGACTGTGCCCCTGGCTTTCCTTAAATTAAAAAAAATATATATAAAGTGGTGCCGTCTGGTTTGCTTAATATAAAGAATTTGAAATCATTTATACTTTTACTTTTGATACTTAAGTATATTTTAAACCAAATACTTTTAGACTTTTCCTCAAGTAGAATTTTACTGGGTGACTTTGACTTCTTTTTAAGTATGACAGTTGGTTACTTTTTCCATCCACTGCAATTGTCGCATGTATTTTCTATGCAAACTTTGTAAATGACGATAACAAATCAGTGGACATGTTAATAGAAGCACAGCTACTGATGAACACAACAAGAGATACTCTTCTGATGCACAAACACATTTTTAAATTGCACCTGGTGTATTCTACTATTATTACTCTCATTAGTAAGAATAGTGGCCTAGTGGACACCTAAATACCAAGGTAATCCAACCAGTTGAAAACAACAATGCCCTCTAACAAGAAGGACATATGAAATATTTACAAATGAAGAGGTTTCACAGGGAGCAAAAATGTCTAAACTGAAGAACAATGACCTTTTTATAAATCAATTCATCCCTAATAAATCTTAATTGAGTTGGTCAGTGTGTAACCTGTATAGGGTATGTATGTACGGATGCTCTGCAGTTTAAATCCAGAGTCATTGATTGAAGCGCAGGAGGCCGGTATGGTCATCCATTCTACTTTGCTCCTGGTGTCAACCCCCACGGCTTTATCTGATGAATTCATTCAAAGATTAAAATGCACAGAATAAAGACCCACCAATCTATGGCCCTTCACTATTGAGTTAAATCAACATTCTCTAGACCTCAATATTTAGATCTTGTTTCTCAGCACAGAAAATCAATAAGGACCTCAGTGGAGAGGGGTGGATGGCGTTGGTCAGGAGTCGGGACTGCAGTGGAGAGGGGTGGGTGGAGTTGGTCAGGAGTCGGGACTGCAGTGGAGAGGGGTGGATGGAGTTGGTCAGGAGTCAGGACTGCAGTGTAGAGGGGTGGATGGAGTTGGTCAGGAGTCAGGACTGCAGTGGAGAGGGGTGGGTGGAGTAGGTCAGGAGTCAGGACTGCAGTGGAGAGGGGTGGATGGCGTTGGTCAGGAGTCAGGACTGCAGTGGAGAGGGGTGGATGGAGTTGGTCAGGAGTCAGGACTGCAGTGGAGAGGGGTGGATGGCGTTGGTCAGGAGTCAGGACTGCAGTGGAGAGAGGTGGATGGCGTTGGTCAGGAGTCGGGACTGCAGTGGAGAGGGGTGGATGGAGTTGGTCAGGAGTCAGGACTGCAGTGGAGAGGGGTGGATGGAGTTGGTCAGGAGTCAGGACTGCAGTGGAGAGGGGTGGATGGAGTTGGTCAGGAGTCAGGACTGCAGTGGAGAGGGGTGGATGGAGTTGGTCAGGAGTCAGGACTGCAGTGGAGAGGGGTGGATGGAGTTGGTCAGGAGTCGGGACTGCAGTGGAGAGGGGTGGATGGAGTTGGTCAGGAGTCGGGACTGCAGTGGAGAGGGGTGGATGGAGTTGGTCAGGAGTCAGGACTGCAGTGGAGAGGGGTGGATGGAGTTGGTCAGGAGTCGGGACTGCAGCGGAGAGGGGTGGATGGAGTTGGTCAGGAGTCAGGACTGCAGCGGAGAGGGGTGGATGGAGTTGGTCAGGAGTCGGGACTGCAGTGGAGAGGGGTGGATGGCGTTGGTCAGGAGTCGGGACTGCAGTGGAGAGGGGTGGATGGAGTTGGTCAGGAGTCAGGACTGCAGTGGAGAGGGGTGGATGGAGTTGGTCAGGAGTCAGGACTGCAGTGGAGAGGGGTGGATGGAGTTGGTCAGGAGTCAGGACTGCAGTGGAGAGGGGTGGGTGGAGTTGGTCAGGAGTCAGGACTGCAGTGTAGAGGGGTGGATGGAGTTGGTCAGGAGTCAGGACTGCAGTGGAGAGGGGTGGATGGAGTTGGTCAGGAGTCAGGACTGCAGTGGAGAGGGGTGGATGGAGTTGGTCAGGAGTCAGGACTGCAGTGGAGAGGGGTGGATGGAGTTGGTCAGGAGTCGGGACTGCAGTGGAGAGGGGTGGATGGAGTTGGTCAGGAGTCAGGACTGCAGTGGAGAGGGGTGGATGGAGTTGGTCAGGAGTCAGGACTGCAGTGGAGAGGGGTGGATGGAGTTGGTCAGGAGTCGGGACTGCAGTGGAGAGGGGTGGATGGAGTTGGTCAGGAGTCAGGACTGCAGTGGAGAGGGGTGGATGGCGTTGGTCAGGAGTCAGGACTGCAGTGGAGAGAGGTGGATGGCGTTGGTCAGGAGTCGGGACTGCAGTGGAGAGGGGTGGATGGAGTTGGTCAGGAGTCAGGACTGCAGTGGAGAGGGGTGGATGGAGTTGGTCAGGAGTCAGGACTGCAGTGGAGAGGGGTGGATGGAGTTGGTCAGGAGTCAGGACTGCAGTGGAGAGGGGTGGATGGAGTTGGTCAGGAGTCAGGACTGCAGTGGAGAGGGGTGGATGGAGTTGGTCAGGAGTCGGGACTGCAGTGGAGAGGGGTGGATGGAGTTGGTCAGGAGTCGGGACTGCAGTGGAGAGGGGTGGATGGAGTTGGTCAGGAGTCAGGACTGCAGTGGAGAGGGGTGGATGGAGTTGGTCAGGAGTCGGGACTGCAGCGGAGAGGGGTGGATGGAGTTGGTCAGGAGTCAGGACTGCAGTGGAGAGGGGTGGATGGAGTTGGTCAGGAGTCGGGACTGCAGTGGAGAGGGGTGGATGGCGTTGGTCAGGAGTCGGGACTGCAGTGGAGAGGGGTGGATGGAGTTGGTCAGGAGTCAGGACTGCAGTGGAGAGGGGTGGATGGAGTTGGTCAGGAGTCAGGACTGCAGTGGAGAGGGGTGGATGGAGTTGGTCAGGAGTCAGGACTGCAGTGGAGAGGGGTGGGTGGAGTTGGTCAGGAGTCAGGACTGCAGTGTAGAGGGGTGGATGGAGTTGGTCAGGAGTCAGGACTGCAGTGGAGAGGGGTGGATGGAGTTGGTCAGGAGTCAGGACTGCAGTGGAGAGGGGTGGATGGAGTTGGTCAGGAGTCAGGACTGCAGTGGAGAGGGGTGGATGGAGTTGGTCAGGAGTCGGGACTGCAGTGGAGAGGGGTGGATGGAGTTGGTCAGGAGTCAGGACTGCAGTGGAGAGGGGTGGATGGAGTTGGTCAGGAGTCAGGACTGCAGTGGAGAGGGGTGGATGGAGTTGGTCAGGAGTCGGGACTGCAGTGGAGAGGGGTGGATGGAGTTGGTCAGGAGTCAGGACTGCAGTGGAGAGGGGTGGATGGAGTTGGTCAGGAGTCGGGACTGCAGTGTAGAGGGGTGGATGGAGTTGGTCAGGAGTCGGGACTGCAGTGGAGAGGCGTGGATGGCGTTGGTCAGGAGTCGGGACTGCAGTGGAGAGGGGTGGATGGAGTTGGTCAGGCGTCGGGACTGCAGTGGAGAGGCGTGGATGGCGTTGGTCAGGAGTCAGGACTGCAGTGTAGAGGGGTGGATGGAGTTGGTCAGGAGTCTGGACTGCAGTGGAGAGGCGTGGATGGCGTTGGTCAGGAGTCGGGACTGCAGTGTAGAGGGGTGGATGGAGTTGGTCAGGAGTCAGGACTGCAGTGGAGAGGGGTGGATGGAGTTGGTCAGGAGTCAGGACTGCAGTGGAGAGGGGTGGATGGCGTTGGTCAGGAGTCGGGACTGCAGTGGAGAGGGGTGGATGGCGTTGGTCAGGAGTCGGGACTGCAGTGGAGAGGGGTGGATGGAGTTGGTCAGGAGTCGGGACTGCAGTGGAGAGGCGTGGATGGAGTTGGTCAGGAGTCGGGACTGCAGTGGAGAGGCGTGGATGGAGTTGGTCAGGAGTCAGGACTGCAGTGTAGAGGGGTGGATGGAGTTGGTCAGGAGTCAGGACTGCAGTGGAGAGGGGTGGATGTAGTTGGTCAGGAGTCAGGACTGCAGTGGAGAGGGGTGGATGGCGTTGGTCAGGAGTCGGGACTGCAGTGGAGAGGGGTGGATGGCGTTGGTCAGGAGTCGGGACTGCAGTGGAGAGGGGTGGATGGCGTTGGTCAGGAGTCGGGACTGCAGTGGAGAGGGGTGGATGGAGTTGGTCAGGAGTCGGGACTGCAGTGGAGAGTTCGGACCAGACAGACAAACAGACGGCATTGTGGAACAATGGTCAGCAGGCCACTGAACTGAACAGATCAAATCCTATACATGGTATTATGCTGTGTACCATGCAGTACTGGATGCATGTGATTCCAGACACAGCAAAATGCTCTTGGGTGTTGGTGAACATTCTGGTGCAACATGACTCACCCAGGTAGGTGCTGTACATTGGGGAAGGGGTGAGTTACCCAAGTTGATGTTTTGGATTTGAGGGAAACACCACACATAAACACAGATCATCCTCAACCTAATTTATCCTCATCATCCTCCTCATCCTCATCATCATCATTCTCTCACTCCAGATTCAGTCAAAGTGCATTTGATCCAGAGTTTGATTCAATATTGTCTCCTATCTTTTCACAGGTGTTGATAACGACCTATCGTACCAAGACACTCGTTATAGCAGTGGGCACTACCAGACACTAATGACACTAATAAAGGCAGTCTTACCTGTTAGCAGAGTGAATGGGTGGAAAAGGTGAACTCAGAAAGAAGCTGTGCACAATGAATATCCTGAAGGGAACCCTGTCAAATCACATGCAATCCCTCCTTCTCACACCTCTGTTAGGCTTTGACCATTAGATCCACTTTTAGTGTCCTATTGCCATGGCAACCTTTAGGAGGATGTAGTCAATTGAAGTTCTGGGCTGGGTAGTGGAAATAATGCAGTCGTCCAATGGCTGGCCCAGGTTTTAATAAGGGAAGGGGGAAGTTGTGGGCCTATATCTAGGCCTCTATTAGACAGGAGGATAGAGGCCAGCTGACCAGTCTGACTTCCTCATTTGTCTTGGAAATGAGACGCTGAGTTATAGAGCAACATGAATGACTTTGATCAAGCCCCTTTATGTAGAGTCAAGTGGATAGGAGGAGGGTGTGTGTGTGTGTGTGTGTGTGCGTGTGTGTGTGTGTGTGTGTGTGTGTGTGTGTGTGTGTGTGTGTGTGTGTGTGTGTGTGTGTGTGTGTGTGTGTGTGTGTGTGTGTGTGTGTGTGTGTGTGTGTGTGTGTCTGCTGCCAGCTGGCCCTTGTGTAACCCTGGCAACTTTCGGGTGTTTGTTCTTCGATGTGTGTGTGTGTCCCATTGAATAAGCAAACTGAACCCCTGAAGCACAGCTGTATGTGGATCGGCCCTGAGCCTGGCAGGGGAATTGGGCGAGAGAGAGAGAGAGAGAACAGCACAGAAGTCAGGTTTCTCTAGAGTCCTCCTAGCCCTGGAGAAATACCATGGATCCCTCATGTAATGGACATTCATCACATCTGTTACTCTATTACACAATACCCCAGCCAGACTTCCACCTCTAAATCACCCATGCCAATGTGTAGATGCCAGCTTTATGGCCAATTTCCAAGTCATTTCTATATACGGGAGACAATAATATTTATGGGCTGTCAATGGAGGAGCTGGATTTAGAGTGTCCATCTTCATAAAAGTATCCGCCTCTCTCCATTGGTTGGCAATGCACTGAGGCGGGTTTCTGTTTGATTTAAATCACATGATGAACATTGGCAGCATCCCAAACATCCTATTCCCTTTACTTTTGACCAGAGCTCTATGGGGAATAGGGTGCCATTTGGGATACAGTACAGTGTCAGTTGGTATGGAGCCTGCTCATCAGTGCTCTGACTCTAATAACATGTGGCCAAGCTAATCGCATTTTATAAACACCATGGAGACAATGAAGGACACTTTAATATCTCATCGATTTGGGATTCAGATTCATTTTCAGTGTTCACTCCGTCTCTCATAAACCACTGACCGGTAAATTACATTAGAGCTGCTGATGTCTTTGTGTGTGTGTGGTGCAATGAGCATGACATTTAAATTACGTTTGCAAATAAACACCATTATTATCTCCTTTGAACACAACTATTGTTGTATGAACTTGTATTTCAGTTTTTGGGCACTCTTGATTCATGGGATATGGTCATTTGGACGACAACAACATGGTTTGAAATATTAATACTTTCTACATTTTAATTATTCTGCAATGAAGCGTAGAAACAGAGTGAGTAGATGTCTCTGGAGAATCACATGTATCTCTGCAGTGAAACCGAATGCTTACAGATGGCCTTCTGATGGGGTACTGAGGAATATTTGATCAATTGCTGCATGGGTGCATTTCTGAGTGTGGAAGTACATTTCAACGACACCAATATTCTAGTGGGTTCTATATAGAACTGATCTAATGGTTATGGGTGAATTGAACCCCGCAGAGTCGATGTCCGCGCGGAAATAGAATTAGCATCATTTTAAAAATCCCAGTCAAAATCCATCTGTTCAAGCTAGATGAGGTGGATGGGCTGCGTCTCAATCCACCACATCTGCCAATGGCGGCATTCCGCATCTGCGGTGGAAGGTGGCCGAGCTACAGCGGTGTTTGTCAGACTATGAGACATCTGCGGTGGAAGGTGGCTGAGCTACAGCGGTGTTTGTCAGACTATGAGACATCTGCGGTGGAAGGTGGCCGAGCTACAGCGGTGTTTGTCAGACCATGAGACATCTGCGGTGGAAGGTGGCCGAGCTACAGCGGTGTTTGTCAGACCATGAGACATCTGAGGTGGAAGGTGGCTGAGCTACAGCGGTGTTTGTCAGACCATGAGACATCTGCGGTGGAAGGTGGCCGAGCTACAGCGGTGTTTGTCAGACCATGAGACATCTGCGGTGGAAGGTGGCCGAGCTACAGCGGTGTTTGTCAGACCATGAGACATCTGCGGTGGAAGGTGGCCGAGCTACAGCGGTGTTTGTCAGACCATGAGACATCTGCGGTGGAAGGTGGCCGAGCTACAGCGGTGTTTGTCAGACCATGAGACATCTGCGGTGGAAGGTGGCTGAGCTACAGCGGTGTTTGTCAGACCATGAGACATCTGAGGTGGAAGGTGGCCGAGCTACAGCGGTGTTTGTCAGACTATGAGACATCTGCGGTGGAAGGTGGCCGAGCTACAGCGGTGTTTGTCAGACTATGAGACATCAGCGGTGGAAGGTGGCCGAGCTACAGCGGTGTTTGTCAGACCATGAGACATCTGCGGTGGAAGGTGGCTGAGCTACAGCGGTGTTTGTCAGACCATGAGACATCTGCGGTGGAAGGTGGCCGAGCTACAGCGGTGTTTGTCAGACCATGAGACATCTGCGGTGGAAGGTGGCCGAGCTACAGCGGTGTTTGTCAGACCATGAGACATCTGCGGTGGAAGGTGGCTGAGCTACAGCGGTGTTTGTCAGACCATGAGACATCTGCGGTGGAAGGTGGCTAAGCTACAGTGGTGTTTGTCAGACCATGAGACATCTGCGGTGGAAGGTGGCCGAGCTACAGCGGTGTTTGTCAGACCATGAGACATCTGAGGTGGAAGGTGGCCGAGCTACAGCGGTGTTTGTCAGACCATGAGACATCTGCGGTGGAAGGTGGCCGAGCTACAGCGGTGTTTGTCAGACCATGAGACATCTGCGGTGGAAGGTGGCTGAGCTACAGCGGTGTTTGTCAGACTATGAGACATCTGCGGTGGAAGGTGGCCGAGCTACAGTGGTGTTTGTCAGACTCTGAGACGTCCCTAAAATCAGTCTCCTCACGAAAACGTTTTGCTCTACGAACCCCACAAAGGTCACAGGACTTAAATTGGTACCTCCCATCTGCCGACTTCTGTCTGTAACGTCCGAACAGTTTGGGTTACACACTAACATGACACCTCTATGTAAAGGTGAGACTCTCACGAACACGTACATGTCTAGGATGCCCACAAGCTTCACAAGACTCGTCTGAAGGTAGCCCGATACCAGTTTTAAAAAATGAATGGAAGTACGGTATACAGTACCAGTCAAAGGTTTGGACACACCTCCTCATTCAAGGGTTTTTCTTTATTTTGATTATTTTCTACATTGTAGAATAATAGTGAAGATATCAACATTATGAAATAACACCAGTTGTGTTGTGACAAGGTAGGGGTGGTATACAGAAGATAGCCTTATTTGGTAAAGGACCAAGTCCAAAAACAGCTCAAATAAGCAAAGAAAAATGACAGTCCATCATTACTTTAAGACATGAAGGTCAGTCACTCCGGAAAATTTTAAGAACTTTGAACGTTTCTTCAAGTGCAGTCTCAAAAACCATCAAGCGTTATGATGAAACCGGCTCTCTTGAGAACCGCCACAGGAAAGGAAGACCCCGATTTACCTCTGTTGCAGAGGATAAGTTAATTAGAGTTAATTGCACCTCAGATTGCAGCCCAAATAAATGCTTCACAGAGTTCAAGTAACAGACACATCTTAACATCAACTGTTCAGAGGAGACTGCGTGAATCAGGCCTTCATGGTCGAATTGCTGCAAAGAAACTACTACTAACGGACACCAATAATATGAAGAGATTTGCTTGGGCTAAGAAACACAAGCGAATATTCATTAGACCGGTGGAAATCTGTCCTTTGATCTGATGAGTCCAAATTTGCGATTTTTGGTTCCAACCGCCGTGTCTTTGTGAGACGCAGAGTAGGTGAACGAATGATCTCCGCATGTGTGGTTCCCACCATGAAGCATGGAAGAGGTGGTGTGATGGTGTGGGGGTGCTTTGCTGGTGACACTGTATGTGATTTATTTAGAATTCAAGGCACACAACCAGCATGGCTACTCCTGCATTCTGCCGCGAATCACCATCCCATCTGGTTTGCGCTTAGTGGGACTATCATTTATTTTTCAACAGGACAATGACCCAAAACACACCTCCAGGCTGTGTAAGGGCTATTTGACCAAGAATGAGAGTGATACAGTGCTGCAGCAGATGACCTGGCCTCCACAATTACCTGACCTCAACCCAATTGAGATGGTTTGGGATGAGTTGGACCACAGAGTGAACGAAAAGCAGCCAACAAGTGCCCAGCATATGTGGGAACTCCAAGACGGTTGGAAAAGCATTCCTCGTGAAGCTGGTTGAGAGAATGCCAAGAGTGTGCAAAACTGTCATCAAGGCAAAGGGTGGCTACTTTGAAGAATCTAAAATCTAAAATATCTTTTGATTTGTTTAACACTTTTTTTGTTTAATACATGATTCCATATCTATTATTTCATCATTTTAATGTCTTCACTATTATTCTACCATAAAAACTATGACATTTTATTAATTTCCCATGAAATAAAAAAAATGATTGATTCAAGGTGTATGTGTATGTGTGTGAATCCTCACTGCTCTCTCACCCACGTAGCCATACAGACTCCCTATCAGGCTAGCAGCTGCCTGCCTGTCTCCCCACCCTGAGTGTGTTGGGGGGGGGGGGGGGGGGGGGGGGGGGGGGGGGGGGGGGTCAGTTAGGGATGTGTCTGCCAGGCATCTCTCCAGAGAACTAGGGCCCTGTCCAGGGACATATAGCCCCCTACACCCCCCTGCACCACCCAGGATTACCCTACACCCCCCCCCCCCCCCCCCCGCAGGGTTACCCCCACCCCCCGCACCCCCCAGGATTACCCTACACCCCCCCCCCCCCCCCCCCCCCGAGGTTACACACATTGTAGGGGAGGTGGGATGCATATGGGGTGAATGGGTTGGAACACACAGTCCCTCTCTATCGCTGTCACCCCCTCTCTCGCCCTTTCTCTCTCTCTCTCACCCTCTCTCTCTCGCTCTCTGTCTCTCTCTAACTCCGTCTCTCTCTTTCTCAAGGCGTAGACATCGGCTGTCTGTTTTCCTGCATTATTAAGACTAGATAAGAGAGATAGAGAAAGGGATATGCAGTTTAATTAAACATTGGAAGACATTTAAGAGCTGAAGCTGCAGAGCATATCGTCTGAAGGAGATATGATGCTATGATATGATCTTACTAAGTTCCATATGGTCTGACTCGTGTACATGTGCTATTAATTCAACATTATTATTTATTCCTTATCATCTTCATGTTATTAATCAACTTACATCTTCGTTGAATGTTCACTGTGCTTGAACCTTACTGGACCATGCTTGAACCTTATTGGACCATGCTTGAACCTTATTGGACCATGCTTGCACCTTATTAGACCATGCTTGAACCTTATTGGACCATGCTTGGACCTTATTGGACCATGCTCGAACCTTATTTAACCATGCTTGGACTTTATTGTACCATGCTTGAACCTTATTGGACCATGCTTGGACCTTATTAGACCATGCTTGAACCTTATTGGACCATGCTTGGACCTTATTGGACCATGCTTGGACCTTATTGGACCATGCTTGAACCTTATTGGACCATGCTTGGACCTTATTGGACCATGCTTGGACAATCTGACAAGAGACATTCTAAGAACATGGAAACATTTCTCGTCCGGTTTAGTAGATAAATAACATCATTAGAAAAACGTTTGTAGAGCATTTAACAACATTTTCATCCCATAAAAAGATGGAAGATATGCCCTCATGTAGTTCAGAAAACATGACTGAATTCTCGGACCACTTGTCAATTTGGACAAATAGAGGTTAGAAGAACATTACCTCTGGCCAACAGAAATGTTCTGACAATTTAAATATTTTTTCTGCAACTGTTTTGGATATGTCCTGACTTTGTCTAAAGTCCTTTGATGTTGTCACTGATATCCACAGACACAAGCATGAAGATGAATCAGAATATCTCTCTCTCTTTCTCTCCACCCCCCCTTTCTCTCTACCCCCTTCTCTCTCTTTTCTCTCTCTCTAGCCTCCCTCTTTCTCTCTCTCTCTTGCTCTCTCTCTCACCCCACTCTCTCTCTTTTTCTCTCTCTCTCTCTACCCCCTTCTCTCTCTCTCTCTCTCTACCCCCCTCTCTTTTTTTCTCTCTCTCTACCCCCTTCTCTCTCTCTCTCTCTACCCCCTCTCTTTTTTTCTCTCTCTACCCCCTTCTCTCTCTCTCGCCCCCTCTCTCTCTACCCCTCTTTCTCTTTTTTTCTCTCTACCCCCTTCTCTCTCTCTCTCTCTCTCTATCCCCCCTCTCTCTCTCTCTCTACTCCCCCTCTCTCTCTTTCTGCATACTGCACCATCATATAAATCTCATGATTAATCCTTCAAGGTTGCCTCCCTTTTGGGTTCCACTCAACTGTTTCAGCCCCATTTACCCGACACCAACAATATACCATCCTGATCCATAGTAATGACTCTTAATTAACAGGTGTTCCTGCAAATACATGTCAAAAGAATAATTTAACAGTAAACCCCCATAGCCCAGATAACTTTTAACACATTTTTGTATCATTCATCTTTTTAAAACGAGAGGAGGAGTGCAATGACAAGGACTAGAAAGAGAAATCATCAGAGCCAGAACCGTGGAAGTCTTGTCTAATCTTGTTAAATTATTGAACATACAACAGCACACATTCGCATTTTAAATTGATCATGGTTTTCCCCCACATGTTGTTACAGAAGGGCTACAAGACTAGTCATTATGCATGAATACATGTCATAAACATTGTGTGTTATTGCAGTCAACTGTAAAGTGTTGGTTATGTATGTGTTTGTGTTTAATGAGTTAGCTGGAAGAGTGGCACCATGAGATGAAGTGAAGCGGGTAGCTTTAACAGGTTGCTATGGTGTGATCATATACCATGGATGCAATTATGCATGGATAAATAATGCAAATTAAATTCGATTTCCCACAAACAAACCAAAGTTTAATTCACTCGTATCACATGTGGAGTTTTGCTATTAATATCTAATGCATATTACTCCTATATACATGTTGTCATGGATAATTGCAGAATTTCATATGAGCGTATGTATCCAGTGTATATGGTATAGCCTACATATTATGTACATCTGAAAGCATACTGTATCACACTGTGGTTCACTTCACAAAGTAGTTCACACAGTATTCATTAGACATCAGTCACAACACACACTGCAGAACACCAAAAACAGAGCTAGATGAAGGAGCTGCACAGGGCTAACTGACACACAAAGACTAGTCCTCATTTTACAGATATCATTCTCTCTTTCTCCTCTCTCTCCTCTCTCTGTGGCTTTATTGGCATGGGAAACACATGTTAACATTGCCAAAGCAAGTGAAATAGATAATAAACAAAAGTGAAATAAACAATAAAAAACTAACAGTAAACATTACTCACACAAAAGTTCCCGAAAGAGTAAAGACATTTCAAATGTCATATTATGTAAATATAGTGTTGTAATGATGTGCAGATAGTTAACGTACAAAAGGGAAAATAAATAAACATAAATATAATGTAGGTTGTATTTACAATGGTGTTTGTTCTTCACTGGTTGCCCTTTTCTTGTGGCGACAGGTCACAAATCTTGCTGTGATTGCACACTGGTATTTCACCCAATAGATATGCGAGTTCATCAAAATTGTATTTGTTTTTGAATTTTTTGCGGGTCTGTGTAATCTGAGGGAAATATGTCTCTCTATAATATGGAAACAGGAGACAAAGGGCTGTGAGACATGGATCTAGACACATGAAAAGAAGGAAGTTTACAGAGGGTGCGGTGCAACAGAGGACGAACAGCAGAAGGGATAAGGATTTTGGAGTAGGGGGGAAAGGTCTCGGCTTCCGGGGGTGTAGCCGCTAGGCTATAGCGGAGTGCCAGCGCATCCGGCTTAACATCCTTGGGTACCGGTCGGTGTTGCGGAAGCGAAGTGGCCTGGGCCTTACTGAACCCCTCCTGGAGGTCCTGGTACTCTGCGGGAATGGTGGAGAGCTTCGGGGCAATTCCCAAGTCCCCAGGAAGACGTCCCGGGGCAGGCAGAGCTGATTTCAGGATGAGCGTGGCAGAACGGGCTCCAGCCCATGATCGAGGGATTGTGTCACTGGAGCCAAGAGAATCCCAATACCACAGGAACCTGCGGAGACTCAATTAGCAGGAATTGGAACTCATAGGTTGATGGGGGGTGGTATGGTGGGTGACTCAGCCTATAGAGCACCCATCCAGTGCTCTAACGTCCATGGGAATGAAGAGGGGATGCCCAGCTCGGACGCCAGGGTAACGTCCGTAAGACTCATATCGGCCCTCGAGTCGATGAGTATCTAGAGAGACTTGGACTGGTCGCCCCACAGCAGGGTGGCATGGAGAGGGGGGCGAGAAGCGGGAGAAGCAAAATTATCGTTAAGACCCACCAGAGTACTCATTCCTACCAATGAGCTAGGTCTCCTGAAGGGACAGGTAGCCACATAATGACTGGCAGTACCGCAATACAGACAACTCTGGGTGATAAGTCTGCGTACCCGTTCGGCTCGGGAAGAGGCAAATCGGCAGTCTTCGGAGGCTCTTGAAGGAACTCGGGTAAGCTCGGATCCTCTCGAGGACAAAGATGTCGGGGACTTCCGAAGTTCATCAGATGCAAGGTGGGATCCTTGAGTGAGTGATTGCGATCGCAATCAGACCTCTTCTCCCTCCTACGTTCCCGTAGCCGACCATCGATCCAGATGGTTAAAGCAATGAGTGAGTTGAGATCCTCTGATAATCTGTGCAGGAACTTGTCGAACAGCGCATCCTCTCACCTCCGCTAAAAATACCTCCAGACTGAGGTAGATGGCGGATTGTTGCTCCCACACCGCCATGGCCCAGGCGAGTGCCCTGGAACGAAAAAGGCTGCAGCTCGAAAACGTGGGAGGTAAGCGGGTTTCCCGGGAAACCAGGGTGACGGCGCTGCTACCAGCCGGGTTACTGAGGGGCTGGGAGGTTACCGTCGTGGTAGGCTGCCTAGTAGGCAACCCACAGAATTGCTCCCGCAAAGCGACCAATGCTAGATTGTGACGTTCGGCCACGTCCTGGACCCCTTCCATCAGACCGCGAAGCAACTCTGTGTCTACCAATGAGGGCTCCTTGGGATGAGATGGCATTGCGGAGCTGGTCTAAGTCTGCTGGGTTAGTCATGGCCAGTTCGTACTATCACGTTTCAAGTAAGACCCAAATGCAGAATGTGTTGAAGTAACAATGTTTATTACAACAACAGGGGCTGTCAAACGGCAGGTCAAGACAGGCAGGGGTCGATAATCCAGAGTAGTGGGGCAAGGGTACAGGATGGCAGGCAGGCTCAGGGTCAGCTCAGGCAGAGGTCGGAAATCCAGAGTAGGGGCAAGGCACAGGATGGCAGTAAGGGGCAGGCAGAGTGGTCAGGCAGGCGGGCTCAGAGTCAGGAGGGCGAGAAAAGAGAGACTGGAAAAACCAGCAGCTGAGACACAAAACACTGTAACGCTTGAAAAAACAAGACAAACTAGCACAGACAGACAGAAAACACAGGTATAAATACCCAAGGGATAAGTAGGGAAGATGGGTGACACCTGGAGGGGGGTGGAGACAAGCACAAGGACAGGTGAAACAGATCAGGGCGTGACACATAGCCTGTCTTCTCTTGAGAGCCAGGTCTGCCTGTGGCGGCCTTTCTCAATTGCAAGGCTATGCTCACTGAATCTGTACATAGTCAAAGATTTCCTTAATTTTGGGTCAGTCGCAGTGGTCAGGTTTTCTGCCACTGTGTACTCTCTGTTCAAGGCCAAATAGCATTCTAGTTTGCTCTGTTTGTTAATTCTTTCCAATGTGTCAAGTAATTATCTTTTTGTTTTCCAGTAATTTGGTTGGGTCTATTTGTGTTGCTGTCCTGGGGCTCTGTTCACAAACAGACCCCACAGAGCCCCAGGATAGCAACACAAATAGACCAGCCAGACCCAACCAAATTACACGAAAACAAAAGGGCCAGCTTGCTCAGGGGGCTCTTTTCCAGGATAATTTCTCTGTAGGTGATGGCTTTGTTATGGCAGGTTTGGGAATCGCTTCCTTTTAGGTGGTTGTGGAATTTTACGGCTCTTTTCTGGATTTTGATCATTAGTGTGTATCTGCCTAATTCTGTTCTGCATGCATTATTTCGTGTTTTACATTGTAAACAGAGGATATTTTTGCAGAATTCTGCATGAAGAGTCTCAATTTGGTGTTTGTCTCATTTTGTGAATTCTTGGTTGGTGAACGGACCCCAAACCTCACAACCATGAAGGGCAATGGGTTCTATAACTGATTCAAGTATTTTTAGCCAGATCCTAATTGGTATGTCAAATTTGATGTTCCTTTTGATGACATGGCCCTTCTTGCCATGTCTCTCAGTTTGTTCACAGCTTTGTGGA
Organism: Salvelinus namaycush; assembly: GCF_016432855.1. Classification (NCBI taxonomy): domain Eukaryota; kingdom Metazoa; phylum Chordata; class Actinopteri; order Salmoniformes; family Salmonidae; genus Salvelinus; species Salvelinus namaycush. Next base: position 61,133 of record NW_024057835.1, read on the forward strand.
AGTTACCTGTGTCGCTGATGTTCAGGCTGAGGTATGTATAGTTTTTTGTGTGCTCTAGGGCAAAGGTGTCCCGATGGAATTTGTATTCGTGGTCCTGTTAACTGTACCTTTTTTGGAATATCATAATGTTTTTCTTACTGAGATTTACTGTCAGGGCCCAGGTCTGACAGAATCTGTGCAGAAGATCTAGGTGCTGCTGTAGGCCCTCCTTGGACAGAAGCACCAGATCATCAGCAAACAGTAGACATTTAACTTGAGATCCTAGTAGAGTGAGGCCTGGTGCTGCAGACTGTTCCAGTGCCCTCGCTAATTCGTTGATATATATGTTGAAGAGGGTGGGGCTTAAGCTGCATCCCTATCTCACCCCCTGGCCCTGTGGAAAGAAATGTGTGTTTTTTGCCAATTTTAACTGCACACTTGTTTGTGTACATGGGTTTTATAATGTTTGTCCCCCAAAACCCCTTTCCATCCAATTGTATAGCAGACCCTCATGCCAAATTGAAAGCTTTTTTGAAATCAACAAAGCATGAGAAGACTTTGCCTTTGTTTTGGTTTGTTTGTCAATTAGGGTGTGCAGGGTGAATATTTGGTCTGTCGTACGGTAGTTTGGTAAAAAGCCAATTTGACATTTGCTCAGTACATTGTTTTCACTGAGGAAATGTACGAGTCTGCTGTTAATGATCATGCAGAAGATTTCCCAAGGTTGCTGTTGACGCATATCCTCTGGTAGTTATTGGGGTCAAATTATTCTCCACTTTTGTGGATTGGGGTGATCAGTCCTTGGTTCCAAATATTGGGGAAGAGACCAGGAGGAGGATCATGTTAAAGAGCTTAAGTATTGCCAAATTGAATTTGTGGTCTGTATATTTGATCATTTCATTTAGGATACCATCAACCCCACAGGCCTTTTTGGATTGGAAGGTTTGTATTTAGTCCTGTAGTTCATTCAATGTAATTGGAGAATCCAGTGGTTTCTGGTAGTCTTTAATAGTTGATTCTAAGATTTGTATTTGATCATGTATGTGTTTTTGCTGTTTGTTATAGAGCCAAAAAGATTGAAGAAGTGGTTTATCCATACATCTCCGTTTTGGATAGATAACTCTTTGTGTTGTTGCTTGTTTTCCCAGAAGTGGTTAGATTCTATGGACTCTTCAATTACATTGAGCTGATTTCTGACGTGCTGTTCCTTCTTTTTCTATAGTGTATTTCTGTATTGTTTTAGTGATTCACCATAGTGAAGGTGTAGGCTCAAGTTTTCTGGGTCTCTATGTTTTTGGTTAGATCGTTTTCTCAATTTCTTTCTTAGGTTGTCTGCTTGAAATGTTTTGATTTGATAGGGAAGCTGAGAGGTCAAATATACTGTTTAGGTTTTCTACACCTTCACTATTACAGTGAAAGCTTTTGTCCAGGAAATTGTCTAGAAGGGATTGAATTCGTTTTTGCATAATTGTTTTTTGGTAGATTTCCACACAGTGGACTGACTGTGAACGCTCTAAGAGACTCTGAGTTGAGGTCAGTGATAAAGTAGTTTACAGTACTACTGACAAGAGATGAGCTATAGGTGTACCTACCATAGGATCTCTCTCTCTCTCTCTCACTCACTCACTCACTCACTCACTCACTCACTCACTCACTCACTCACTCACATTTGTGACTTGGGATCAAGGGTTTTGATGCAATCAGTTACAGTTCTATTGATTGAAAGCAGAACGTTGATAGGATCTCTCCATCTCTCTCAGATAGGATTTATTTTCTCATCCATATTGGCCTGTATCACCATTAATTGGTGGCCATGGCCGGGGGGAGGAGCTGGAGAGGATCTGTCAACTCTAATAGTGAGACTCCAGACAGCGTTGATGTTCCCCTGTGGGGCTGGAGTGGTTCATTCTGGCTGGATTGGGAATGTCTTTTAGTAATGGGTAGAGATGTCAGGAATATCAACATTGGGAATGGGTTGTGTCTATGTCTGGGAAATCAGAGGTGTTGGTAGGAATAGATTCTCTCTCTCCTCTTACTTCAAACTTCTTCCACAAGCACGGCCCTCCTCTCTCCTGCTCCTCTCTTTCCCTCACTGCTCCACTATTGCTTTGTCTCAACTCACTGTTTCTCTCCTCTCTCCCCATCTCTCCTCTCTCTGCAGTGATAGATTAATGAGGCTAAACAGTTGAAGGAGAAGGGCTTCCCTGCACCTGGCTGGGAGACAGAGAGAGACAGAGACAGAGAGAGAAAGAGGGCGAGAGAAGGGAGAATGGGACTCTCCTGCAACTGGCTGGGAGACAGAGAGAGAGAAGGGAGGATGGGACTCTCCTGCACCTGGCTGGGAGACAGAGAGAGAGAGGACAGAGAGAGAAAGAGGGCGAGAGAAGGGAGAATGGGACTCTCCTGCAACTGGCTGGGAGACAGAGAGAGAGACAGAGAGAGAGAAGGGAGGATGGGACTCTCCTGCACCTGGCTGGGAGACAGAGAGAGACAGAGAGAGAGAGAGAGAGAGAGAGAGAGAGAGAGAGAGAGAGAGAGAGAGAGAGAGAGAGAGAGAGAGAGAGAGAGAGAGAGAGACAGAAGGGAGGATGGGACTCTCCTGTACCTGGCTGGGAGACAGAGAGAGACAGAGAGAGAGAGAGAGAGAGAGAGAGAGAGAGAGAGAGAGAGAGAGAGAGAGAGAGAGAGAGAGATTAGAGGATGGGACTCTCCTGCACCTGGCTGGGAGACAGAGAGAGAGAGAGAGAGAGAGGGAGACCGAGAGAAAGGGAGAGAGAAGGGACTCCTCACAGTGGTGAGGGTTGCAGCTCTCTTCGTACTCTTCCGCTACACATATGTTCATATATTAAATATTCCATGTATAATTCAATGTGGACACACAGAGAAAAATGTATATACTGTACATTGAAACATTCATTCAATCTTACAACATTTAAAGAACAGTTTCCCACACTGCCGACACCCAAGTGTTTGTCACCCACTACTGTAAACGTGATAGGGAGTAGCTGGAGTAACATATAGTTCTTTACTGTGTGTGAGTCAGGAAAGGCCTCACTGCTGCAGTCAGCATGCCACACACACACACACACACCACCACCACCACCAAACTAATAAGGCTGCTTATTGGCTGTGCAGTGTAAAGTAAACTTCATGAGGCTGAGTGGATGTTGACTCAGTCACAATGTAGCATCACTGTTTCAATGGAATAATTGAGTGTCAGTCTTCTGTTGACTTATAGACACACACACACACACACACACACACACACACACACACACACACACACACACACACACACACACACACACACACACACACACACACACACACGATGATCTGTGAGCTCCCCATCCGGTTGGACGTAATTTATTCTTCACCCACATTTGATTATTAATAGGACTTCTTGGATCAGCTTTATTTGAATGGAAATGAGCCGTTTGATTAACTGTCTTTTTCCTTGGGGGAGGAACATGCATGTTTTAGTGAAACACCATTTATTTTAGTAGTTTAGCAGACTGACTCAGACAGGTTTTGATGAGCATATGTTTGATTTAGGAATTGCAAATGGCAAGGCGTTTTTCTGCTGATTTGGTCTGATTAACCGTGGTAAGGTAGTGTGTGTCTGTGTGTGTCGTGACTCTCCAAGCTCTCTGTCTGGCCTCACAGCTCCACAGAGAAAGAGAGCGGATCGGAGAAATGGAATGCAGAGAGAGAGAAGGAAGGGAGAGGAAGTCAATGATGAAGAACTAACAAGGAGCTCCTTGCTTCTTCCCTCCTCTCCTTTCTTCTTCAGCTGAAAGAGGAGTGATGGAGTGATAAAGACGGAGCGTGTTCTTTCCACTTCTCTGACCCCTGACATCTCCATCAAAATCAATAATCAATCAATCCCTCTTTCTCTCTTTCTCTCATCCCTTCTTTCAAGCTCCTCTACCACCACCTTTTCTCCTGTGATATCGAACGCACGCACGCACGCACGTACGCACGCACGCACGCACGTACGCACGCACGCACACACAAAGAGTCATCGTCCAGTGTAATGTCCTCTGTGGCCATGCAGCAGCCATGGGAAGAGGCTGCTGCTACAGAGAACCACTGAGGCAGAAATAAAGGCTCTTCAATGCCTTCCCCCTGAGAGATGCTGCAGTGAACAAACACTCACTCACACACACTCACTCTCACACACACTCACTCTCACACACACTCACTCTCACACTCACGCACACAGAGCTGCAAACACATACACACACTCTCTCTTCCATAAAGGCATGCACACAGAAACGTACAGATGCATACACCCTGGCTGCAGAACGCAGTGCCACTCAACGACCTCTGTCAGATCTGGACAGATAGGATAGGTTATGGTTCTACCTCTATATATATATACAGTGCATTCGGAAAGTATTCAGACCCCTTGACTTTTTCCATATTTTGTTACGTTACAGCCTTATTCTAAGATGAATTGCATTCATTTTTTTCTTCATCACACAATACCTCATAACGACAAAGCAAAAACAGGTTTTCAACATTTTTGCAAATTTATAAATAAACCCCCCCTGCAATATCACATTTACATAAGTATTCCTGACCCTTTACTCGGTACTTTGTTGAAGCACCTTTGGCAGCGATTACAGCCTCGAGTCTTCATGAGGATATGACGCTACAAGCTTGGCAAACCTGTATTTGGGGAGTTTCTCCCATTCTTCTCTGCAGATCCTCTCAAGCTCTGTCAGGTTGGATGGGGAGCATGTTCGATTGGGTTCAAGTCCGGGCTCTGGCTGGGCCACTCAAGGACATTCAGAGTCTTGTCCCGAAGCTACTCCTGCATTGTCTTGGCTGTGTACTTAGGTTCGTTGTCCTGTTGGAAGGTGAACCTCTGCCCAATCAAGGATCTCTCTGTACTTTGCTCCGTTCATCTTTCCCTCGATCCTGACTAGTCTCCCAGTCCTTGCCGCTGAAAAACATCCCCACAGCATGACGCTGCCATCACCATGCTTCACTGTAGGGATGGTGCCAGGTTTCCTCCAGACGTGACACTTGGCATTCGGGCCAAAGAGTTCAATCTTGGTTTCATCAGACCAGAGAATCTTGTTTCTCATGGCCTGAGAGTCCTGTAGGTGCCTGTTGGCAATCTCCAAGAGGGCTGTCATGTGCCTTTTACTGAGGAGTGGCTTCCGTCTGGCCACTCTACCATAAAAGGCCTGATTGGTGGAGTGCTACAGAGATTCTGGAAGGTTCTCCCAACTCCACAGAGGAACTCTGGAGCTCTGTCAGAATGACCATCGGGTTCTTGTTCACCTCCCTGACCAAGGCCCTTCTCCCCGATTGCTCAGTTTGGCTGGGCGGCCAGCTCTAGGAAGAGTCTTGGTGGTTCCAAACTTCTTCCATTTAAGAATGATGGAGGACACTGTGTTCTTGGAAACATTCATTGCTGCAGAATTTTTTGGTACCCTTCCCCAGATCTGTGCCTCGATACAATCCTGTTTCAGAGCTCTACGGACAATTCCTTCGACCTCATGGTTTGGTTTTTGCTCTGACATGCACTGTCAACTGTGGGACCTTATATAGACAGGTGTGTGTCTTTCCAAATCATGTCCAATCAATTGAATTTACCACAGGTGGACTCCAATCAAGTTGTAGAAACATCTCAAGGATTATTAATGGAAACAGGATGAACCTGAGCTCAATTTCGAGTCTCATAGCAAAGAGTCTGAATACTTATTTGCATAAGGTATTTCTGTTTTTTCTGCAAAAATATTTTAAACCTGTTTTTGGTTTGTCATTATGGGGTATTGTGTGTAGATTGATGAGGGGGAAAAACGATTTAATTCATTTTAGAATAAGGCTGTAACGTAACAAAATGTGTAAAAAGGGAAGGGGTCTGAATACTTTCTAACACCCTGTATTTCCAGCCTGGTATCAATGATATTTCACCAGAAATAGAAGAGACGCACAGAGAAAGATATTATTACTCTTTCTCTGCATAGACGGGTCAAGAATTATCTACTGTTGTTAGCATACAAATCAAATAGATTTGCAGTTGTCTGAGGGGCTTTTTCCCTTCCCCTAATTATATTTATATGCTACTAACTAGGCCTCTCTCACACATGTTGCATGTCTATTCTTCCCCGATACCCTGCTGTGTCAATATGTGTGTGTTGTGAGGATCGGTGCCCCTACCCATCAGCCCCCCTGCTACCCAGTCTAGGTTAACGAGGAAGAAGTTGCGTCAGGCTCTGCACCTGTCCAAGAGGTTGTTGTGAACAGTTCAGTCAATTCAGTGAACAAATATAAATAAGGAGATAACACAATTTATGGCTGGCTGCCTACAGGCTCTGATTATAGGAGGTGGTAGTGAGTGAGGCCAGCAAGGAGTATGCATGTGTGTGTCTGTGTACAAACTAACATGTGTATGTGGCACACGCACACACACACACACACACACACACACACACACACACACACACACACACACACACACACACACACACACACACACACACACACACACACACACACACACACACACACACACACACACACACACACCATTGAAAATATGGGGCACATACATTCATGCACGACACATTGACGGGCACATACACCCTTTACCATGACCAAACACCCTTTACCATGACCAAACACCCTTTACCATGACCAAACACCCTTTACCATGACCAAACACCCTTCACCATGACCAAACACCCTTTACCATGACCAAACACCCTTTACCATGACCAAACACCCTTCACCATGACCAAACACCCTTTACCATGACCAAACACCCGTTACCATGACCAAACACCCTTCACCATGACCAAACACCCTTCACCATGACCAAACACCCTTCACCATGACCAAACACCCTTCACCATGACCAAACACCCTTCACCATGACCAAACACCCTTCACCATGACCAAACACCCTTCACCATGACCAAACACCCTTCACCATGACCAAACACCCTTCACCATGACCAAACACCCTTCACCATGACCAAACACCCTTCACCATGACCAAACACCCTTCACCATGACCAAACACCCTTCACCATGACCAAACACCCTTTACCATGACCAAACACCCTTTACCATGACCAAACACCCTTCACCATGACCAAACACCCTTCACCATGACCAAACACCCTTTACCATGACCAAACACCCTTTACCATGACTGTCTCAGCTGCATAAGGTGAATTCTCTATAGGTGATTATATTATAATCATCATAATGACATTATCTTCACCTATCACAGCATATTTTCCTGTAACTTCGAACCAGTAATGACTCAAGAACTAATCGGTCCCTATTTGCAAACCATCACTAGTTACAGACATACAAATGATTTGATGGTCCATTCTAGCTGTCTAGCTGTAACAGCTGAATAGAATGAGGACTAGAATGAAACTAGTTTAGAAATGGCATTGACTGTACATAATGAGATTCCATTAGCCTGGTATAGTACTCTGAGTGTTCATCCCACCTCTCTCTCTCCTTGTCACACACACACACACCACTATTCATGTGTTGAGCAGTATGCACTGTAGAGTTATAGATTCAGGACTGAGATGACTTCATAATGGAGGACTGGTAATTGTCTTTAGATAGACTAGGAACACCACCCTGCCATTCGACTACTTCATACCCCCTTCTACCCTGCATTATGATTCTCCTGATAGGCTGCTGTAGAGGTCGACTGCAACCTTCTACCCTACAATATGAATACGCTTATAGGGTGCTATAGAGGTCGACTGCAGGTAGGTAGGGGTAGGGGTGTGTGTGTGTGTGTGTGTGTGTGTGTGTGTGTGTGTGTGTGTGTGTGTGTGTGTGTGTGTGTGTGTGTGTGTGTGTGTGTGTGTGTGTGTGTGTGTGTGTGTGTGTGTGTGTGTGTGTGTGTGTGTGTGTGTGTGTGTTACCCAGCGAGCAGCAACAATCCAATCACTATGGTCAGCTAAAGCCAGAGCGCTGTGCACACAAAGCAAGGAGACGTCCTTTCTTTGGTCAATATGAACCTGTCCCCATTTCCCTGTCTGTCTGTCGATGAAAGACAATTACCTTTCTCTGGACTGATAAGATGGTTGTCTCTCTCCCCTCCAGGCTCTGTCAACAATACAAGCCTCCTCGTCCGCTGTCTCTCACACCAACGCATGCAAGCACATACACACACGACCACTGATAACACAATGTCATTTACATTACACCAAAGTCAACCTACATCCGTTTACCTCATCTCAACGCTGGCATAATCTAAATCAATAATCGCCTCAGGACCCCTGCAACAACCCCACCCCCCTCCAAAAAAAAAAAACACTTAATAACCACATGTTAATGAACTCTAGAGAAAGGTCAAGTCTAAACAAAAGATTTCCTCCTTATAAATATTTAACCCTGATTAGCGATTAGAATGTAAACAGGAGCTAGCTAATGAATCCATCAGTGGTGACAGGAGAAAGGCCTGAGTCTGTTGATTAGCTCTTAGCTGTTAGCACTCAGGACAGGTTTCCTTGACTTGGAGTGATCCTCCATGGGGTCTAATGGGTCTGTCTGCTCCAGATGGGATAACAACCCTGTCGGATTTTTGGAGATGTCGGCTAGAACTGGAGGTAAGGCACAAACAGAGACACGGGCGAGGGACAAACACACACGCAAAAACACACACAAATACAGACACACAGGCGTGCGCGAGCGCACACACTTGAATCAATACAGACCCTTAAGAGAATACCAAACCACTATAACTCTCCAGTCAAATAGAGAATACCAAACCACTGTAACTCTCCAGTCAAATAGAGAATACCAAACCACTATAACTCTCCAGTCAAATAGAGAATACCAAACCACTATAACTCTCCAGTCAAATAGAGAATACCAAACCACTGTAACTCTCCAGTCAAATAGAGAATACCAAACCATTATAACTCTCCAGTCAAATAGAGAATACCAAACCACTATAACTCTCCAGTCAAATAGAGAATACCAAACCACTATAACTCTCCAGTCAAATAGAGAATACCAAACCACTGTAACTCTCCAGTCAAATAGAGAATACCAAACCACTATAACTCTCCAGTCAAATAGAGAATACCAAACCACTATAGCTCTCCAGTCAAATAGAGAATACCAAACCACTGTAACTCTCCAGTCAAATAGAGAATACCAAACCACTATAACTCTCCAGTCAAATAGAGAATACCAAACCACTGTAACTCTCCAGTCAAATAGAGAATACCAAACCATTATAACTCTCCAGTCAAATAGAGAATACCAAACCACTATAACTCTCCAGTCAAATAGAGAATACCAAACCACTATAGCTCTCCAGTCAAATAGAGAATACCAAACCACTATAACTCTCCAGTCAAATAGAGAATACCAAACCACTATAACTCTCCAGTCAAATAGAGAATACCAAACCACTATAACTCTCCAGTCAAATAGAGAATACCAAACCACTATAACTCTCCAGTCAAATAGAGAATACCAAACCACTATAGCTCTCCAGTCAAATAGAGAATACCAAACCACTATAGCTCTCCAGTCAAATAGAGAATACCAAACCACTATAACTCTCCAGTCTAATAGAGAATACCAAACCATTATAACTCTCCAGTCAAATAGAGAATACCAAACCACTATAACTCTCCAGTCAAATAGAGAATACCAAACCACTGTAACTCTCCAGTCAAATAGAGAATACCAAACCACTGTAACTCTCCAGTCAAATAGAGAATACCAAACCACTATAGCTCTCCAGTCAAATAGAGAATACCAAACCACTATAACTCTCCAGTCAAATAGAGAATACCAAACCACTGTAACTCTCCAGTCAAATAGAGAATACCAAACCACTATAACTCTCCAGTCAAATAGAGAATACCAAACCACTATAAATCTCCAGTCAAATAGAGAATACCAAACCACTATAGCTCTCCAGTCAAATAGAGAATACCAAACCACTATAGCTCTCCAGTCAAATAGAGAATACCAAACCACTATAGCTCTCCAGTCAAATAGAGAATACCAAACCACTATAGCTCTCCAGTCAAATAGAGAATACCAAACCACTATAGCTCTCCAGTCAAATAGAGAATACCAAACCACTATAACTCTCCAGTCAAATAGAGAATACCAAACCACTGTAACTCTCCAGTCAAATAGAGAATACCAAACCACTATAACTCTCCAGTCAAATAGAGAATACCAAACCACTATAGCTCTCCAGTCAAATAGAGAATACCAAACTACTATAACTCTCCAGTCAAATAGAGAATACCAAACCACTGTAACTCTCCAGTCTAATAGAGAATACCAAACCACTATAACTCTCCAGTCAAATAGAGAATACCAAACCACTATAGCTCTCCAGTCAAATAGAGAATACCAAACTACTGTAACTCTCCAGTCAAATAGAGAATACCAAACCACTGTAACTCTCCAGTCTAATAGAGAATACCAAACCACTATAGCTCTCCAGTCAAATAGAGAATACCAAACCACTATAACTCTCCAGTCAAATAGAGAATACCAAACCACTATAACTCTCCAGTCAAATAGAGAATACCAAACCACTATAGCTCTCCAGTCAAATAGAGAATACCAAACTACTATAACTCTCCAGTCAAATAGAGAATACCAAACCACTGTAACTCTCCAGTCTAATAGAGAATACCAAACCACTGTAACTCTCCAGTCAAATAGAGAATACCAAACCACTGTAACTCTCCAGTCAAATAGAGAATACCAAACCACTATAGCTCTCCAGTCAAATAGAGAATACCAAACCACTATAACTCTCCAGTCTAATAGAGAATACCAAACCATTATAACTCTCCAGTCAAATAGAGAATACCAAACCACTATAACTCTCCAGTCAAATAGAGAATACCAAACCACTGTAACTCTCCAGTCAAATAGAGAATACCAAACCACTGTAACTCTCCAGTCAAATAGAGAATACCAAACCACTATAGCTCTCCAGTCAAATAGAGAATACCAAACCACTATAACTCTCCAGTCAAATAGAGAATACCAAACCACTGTAACTCTCCAGTCAAATAGAGAATACCAAACCACTATAACTCTCCAGTCAAATAGAGAATACCAAACCACTATAAATCTCCAGTCAAATAGAGAATACCAAACCACTATAGCTCTCCAGTCAAATAGAGAATACCAAACCACTATAGCTCTCCAGTCAAATAGAGAATACCAAACCACTATAGCTCTCCAGTCAAATAGAGAATACCAAACCACTATAACTCTCCAGTCAAATAGAGAATACCAAACCACTATAACTCTCCAGTCAAATAGAGAATACCAAACCACTATAACTCTCCAGTCAAATAGAGAATACCAAACCACTATAACTCTCCAGTCAAATAGAGAATACCAAACTACTATAACTCTCCAGTCAAATAGAGAATACCAAACCACTATAACTCTCCAGTCAAATAGAGAATACCAAACCACTGTAACTCTCCAGTCAAATAGAAAATACCAAACCACTATAACTCTCCAGTCAAATAGAGAATACCAAACCACTATAACTCTCCAGTCTAATAGAGAATACCAAACCACTGTAACTCTCCAGTCAAATAGAGAATACCAAACCACTATAGCTCTCCAGTCAAATAGAGAATACCAAACCACTATAACTCTCCAGTCAAATAGAGAATACCAAACCACTATAACTCTCCAGTCAAATAGAGAATACCAAACCACTATAACTCTCCAGTCAAATAGAGAATACCAAACCACTATAGCTCTCCAGTCAAATAGAGAGCAAGATTTTGAACATTGAAATGGTGTTTTGTCCCTCAAAGGTGTGTGTGTTTGTGTGTGTATAGTGTGTGTGTGTGTGTGTGTGTGTGTGTGTGGATTCTTTTGGTCTCACAGTGACCTCACCTACCCAATATGAGTCAATCATAGATACTGTAACTGAAGGAGATAATCATGTTATGTAGACAAAGGATGTCTCTCTCTGTCTGTCTGTCTGAGCACTGTCCTGGATGTCCTGATGTGTAATATCAGGGTTGCCTATAGGGATAACATAAATCAGTGTGTTGGTTTTCTTATGGGCAAGTTTTCCACCGTAGCACTACATATAGATCCTAGACACAAAGCAACGAAAAAGACCACTGACACACAAACCTACCTTCACAACAGTGTGTGTGTGTGTGTGTTTAATAGCAACATGCACTATTGCATTGATGTGTCCAGTTTGTCTGAAGAGAAAACAAACAGACAGGATGGATGCACAGTTGCAGCCTACTAAGAAGCCTCCATTGTTAAAAGGGGAACAATCTCAACCGTGGTTTAAAACAAAAGCAAATCCCCATGAAACCACACAGAATGGTCGGGGTAAAGCAATAATGTTAGGGTGAAAAAGAATTTCAATCCCTTTGATAGAAGATTATTTATATATATATATATAGTTCTGGGGGTTAAGGCATAAAGGGGATCCCATTTTCCAGCTGGATGGGTTTATGCATGGACCCTTTAACTGGTTTAGTGGCCACTGGCTGTCTGATATTCATGGAGCGAGTATCTCCTCACTGCATCTGCCTGGAGTCCTGTGGACAAAGCAGCATGAAGATAATGTGGTTGTTTGGTGAAGTTTAAAATGGCCGTCCAAAATGGCTACGTTTGAAGCTTTTGGACTACCTGTTGTGAGATTTCATGCCCAGGGTCTGATTAATGCAGGGGCTTACAGAGGCTGAAGCCCCAGGGCCCAAATCCATAGGGGGCCCTTGAGGCAGAGAAAAATAGAAATGTATACAGTATATATTTAATATTTTTTTACTGCAACCGCCATCCACAGGAGTCCGCTCTCAGTGAGTGTAGATAGTCTGCTGCCACTCTGCTAGTCATCAGATCAAATCAAATGTAATGTGTCACATGCGCCGAATACAACAGCTGTAGAACTTACCGTGAAATGCTTACTTACAAGCCCTTAACCAACAATGCAGTTCAAGAAAGAGTTGATCAAATATTTACTAAATAAACTAAGGTAAAGAAAATGTAATCAATCAAAAAGTAACACAATAGTGGGGGGGGGGGGGGGGGGGTCACTGCCTAGTATATAGGTCCTGGATGTCAGGAAGCTTGGCCCCAGTGATGTATTGGGCCGTACGCACTACCCTCTGTAGCGCCTTACGGTCAGTTTCCATACCAGGCAGTGATGAAACCGGTCAGCATGCCCTCGATGGTGCAGCTGTAGAACTTTTTGAGGATCTGGAGACCCATGCCAAATCTTTTCACTCTCCTGACTGGGGAAAAGGTGTTGTCGTGCCCTCTTCACAACTGTCTTGGTGCGTTTGGAACATGAGCATTTGTTGGTGATGTGGACACCAAGGAACTTGAAACTCTTGATCCGCTCCACTACAGCCCCGTCGATGTTAATGGGGCCTGTTCGCCCTCCTTTTCCTGTAGTCTACGATCAGCTCCTTTGTCTTGCTCACATTTAGAGGTTGTTGTCCTGGCACTTCCAGGTCTTTGGTTTCTGGGGGGAGTAGAGGAAGTAGGGGACGCTGCCTTGGTTGGGTAATTGATTCAGGACCGGCCCTAGCCTTTTGGGGGTCCTAAGCAACATTTACCCACCTCGCAGGCAAAACACTATAGTCACCCCCCTCTTGACAGCATAGAGAAAGTTCATTTCTGGTAATTCGACACATTTTGCCATGGGACATAAAGAAAATGTTACCTTTTTAAAGCAAGTTTTTTTGCAATTCTACACATTTTGTCATGGGACATAAATCAAATGTTACCTTTTTAAAGAACGTTTTCTGCAATTCTACACATTTTGCCATGGGACGGACAGTAATTGTTGCTTTTTAGAGCTAACTACCTGCAATTCTACTTACAGCTGTAAAAAAACAAAGCCTCGGGGCCTATGATTTGTTAATCCAGCCCTGTTTATGGCAAAATCATCTCACAGTCTCTGAAAGGAATTGTGTAGCTCAACTAATCCGTTTAAAGTTACTTTGAGATGATTTGGATACAACATTTTAAACATGCTAATATCAGGAATATTCCCTGTAGCAGCAATATTAAAGCCAAAGCCAGATACAATGTTTGGGGCTGGTTCAGACAAGTCAATGAAATTATCTTTCTGCCATTCATATTGGTGTAACACAGATCCTCCAAACCCACTCATACACTCATTAGTTTGGTGAGTGGTACTTCCAGTCAGCAGGGTCATCCTCCTCCTCCTCTCCTTTACCCTTATCCTCCTCGCCTCTCCCTTCCTCCTCCTCCTCTCCTTTCCCCTTATCCTCCTCTCCCCTCCTCTCCTCTCCTCCTCTCCTTTCCCCTTATCCTCCTCTCCCCTCCTCTCCTTATCCTCCTCTCCCCCTCTCCTCTCCTTTCCCCTTATCCACCTCTCCCATCATCCTCCACCTCCTCCTCTCCTTTCCCCTAATCCTCCTCTCCTCTCTTTTCCCCTTATCCTCCTCTCCCCCTCCCCCTCTCCTCTCCTTTCCCCTTATCCTCCTCTCCACTCCTTTCCTTTCCCCTTATCCTCCTCTCTTCTCCCCTCCTCTCCCCTTATCCTCCTCTCTTCTCCCCTCCTCTCCCCTTATCCTCCTCTTCCTTATCCTCCTCTCCCTTATCCCCCTATCCTCTCCCCCTCCCCTCCCCTTCCCTCAATCTCATAAGAAAGAGAGTGTGTTGAAGGTAACCTTGTCACGCCCTTATCTGTTTCGCCTGTCCTTATGCTTGTCTCCACCTCCCTCCAGTTGTTGCCCATCTTCCCCACTTATCCCCTGGGTATTTATACCTGTGTTTTCTGTCTGTCTGTGCCAGTTTCTCTTGTTTGTTCAAGTCAACCAGCATTTTCTTAGCTCCTGTTTTTTCCCCAGTCTCACTTTTTCCTGTCCTCCTGGTTTTGACCCTTGCCTGTCCTGACTCTGAGCCCGCCTGCCTGACCACTCTGCCTGCACCTGTCCCTGAGTCTGCCTGCCATCCTGTACCTTTGCCCCTACTCTGGATTACAGACCTCTACCTGACCTAACGCTGTGCCTTCCTGCCGTCCTGTACCTTGGCCCCACTAATCTGGATTATAGACCCCTGCCTGCCTTGACCTGTCGTTTGCCTGCCCCTGTTGCAATAAACATTGTTACTTCAACACAGTCTGCACTTGGGTCTTACCTGAAACCTGATCACCTTGGCTTTTGGTAAATAAGCCATGCACGCCACACACACGCTCACACACCTTTAATCAATTCAAATTGTATTTGTCACATGCGCCGAACACAACAGATGAAATGCTTATTAACAATCCCTTAACCAACAATGCAGTTTTAAGAAAAATAAGTGTTAAGTAAAAAATAGATAAGTAAAACATCTAAAATAACAGTATCAAATAATTAAAGAGCAGCAGTAAAATAACAATAGCGAGGCTATATACAGGGTGTACCGGTATAGAGTCAATATGCAGGGGGGGGTTCAGGAGTCGTATGGTTTGGGGGAAGAAGCTGTTAAGAAGTATTTTGTCCTAGACTTGGCGCTCCGGTACCGCTTGCCATGCGGTAGCAGAGAGAAAAGTCTATGGCTAGGGTGGCTGGAGTCTTTGACCATATGTAGGGCCTTCCTCTGACACTGCCTGGTATAGAGGTCCTGGATGGCAGGAAGCTTGGCCCCAGTGATGTACAGACAGCAACAGACAGTCACAGATAGACAGTCACAGACAGACAGTCACAGACAGATGCAAGAAAATGAGAAAGAGAGAAAAAGGAAGGAAGGTGGCTGATAAAATTACATTGGTGGGGATGTAGAGTGGTGATAAATAATATTGGTGGGGATGTAGAGTGGTGATAAATAATATTGGTGGGGATGTAGAGTGGTGATAAATAATATTGGTGGGGATGTAGTGTGGTGATAAATAATATTGGTGGGGATGTAGTGTGGTGATAAATAATATTGGTGGGGATGTAGATGGTGATAAATAATATTGGTGGGGATGTAGAGTGGTGATAAATAATATTGGTGGGATGTAGAATGGTGAAAAATAATATTGGTGGGATGTAGAGTGGTGATAAATAATATTGGTGGGATGTAGAATGGTGATAAATAATATTGGTGGGGATGTAGAATGGTGAAAAATAATATTGGTGGGATGTAGAATGGTGATAAATAATATTGGTGGGGATGTAGAGCGGTGATAAATAATATTGGTGGGGATGTAGAGTGGTGATAAATAATATTGGTGGGGATGTAGATGGTGATAAATAATATTGGTGGGGATGTAGATGGTGATAAATAATATTGGTGGGGATGTAGAATGGTGATAAATAATATTGGTGGGGATATAGAGCGGTGATAAATAATATTGGTGGGGATATAGAGTGGTGATAAATAATATTGGTGGGGATGTAGTGGTGATAAATAATATTGGTGGGGATGTAGAGTGGTGATAAATAATATTGGTGGGGATGTAGATGGTGATAAATAATATTGGTGGGGATGTAGAGCGGTGATAAATAATATTGGTGGGGATGTAGAGTGGTGATAAATAATATTGGTGGGGATGTAGATGGTGATAAATAATATTGGTGGGGATGTAGAGCGGTGATAAATAATATTGGTGGGGATGTAGAATGGTGATAAATAATATTGGTGGGGATATAGAGCGGTGATAAATAATATTGGTGGGGATATAGAGTGGTGATAAATAATATTGGTGGGGATGTAGTGGTGATAAATAATATTGGTGGGGATGTAGTGGTGATAAATAATATTGGTGGGGATGTAGAGCGGTGATAAATAATATTGGTGGGGATATAGAGTGGTGATAAATAATATTGGTGGGGATATAGATGGTGATAAATAATATTGGTGGGGATGTAGAGTGGTGATAAATAATATTGGTGGGGATGTAGATGGTGATAAATAATATTGGTGGGGATGTAGAGCGGTGATAAATAATATTGGTGGGGATATAGAGTGGTGATAAATAATATTGGTGGGGATATAGATGGTGATAAATAATATTGGTGGGGATGTAGATGGTGATAAATAATATTGGTGGGGATGTAGAGTGGTGATAAATAATATTGGTGGGGATGTAGAGTGGTGATAAATAATATTGGTGGGGATGTAGAGTGGTGATAAATAATATTGGTGGGGATGTAGTGTGGTGATAAATAATATTGGTGGGGATATAGAGTGGTGATAAATAATATTGGTGGGGATGTAGAGTGGTGATAAATAATATTGGTGGGGATATAGAGTGGTGATAAATAATATTGGTGGGGATGTAGATGGTGATAAATAATATTGGTGGGGATATAGAGTGGTGATAAATAATATTGGTGGGGATGTAGTGGTGATAAATAATATTGGTGGGGATGTAGAGCGGTGATAAATAATATTGGTGGGGATATAGAGTGGTGATAAATAATATTGGTGGGGGTGTAGTGGTGATAAATAATATTGGTGGGGATGTAGAGTGGTGAAAAATAATATTGGTGGGGATGTAGAATGGTGATAAATAATATTGGTGGGGATGTAGAGTGGTGATAAATAATATTGGTGGGATGTAGAATGGTGATAAATAATATTGGTGGGGATGTAGAATGGTGAAAAATAATATTGGTGGGATGTAGAATGGTGATAAATAATATTGGTGGGGATGTAGAGTGGTGATAAATAATATTGGTGGGGGTGTAGTGGTGATAAATAATATTGGTGGGGATGTAGAGTGGTGATAAATAATATTGGTGGGATGTAGAGTGGTGATAAATAATATTGGTGGGGATGTAGTGGTGATAAATAATATTGGTGGGGATGTAGAGTGGTGATAAATAATATTGGTGGGGATGTAGAGTGGTGATAAATAATATTGGTGGGGATGTAGAGTGGTGATAAATAATATTGGTGGGGATATAGAGTGGTGATAAATAATATTGGTGGGGATGTAGATGGTGATAAATAATATTGGTGGGGATGTAGAATGGTGATAAATAATATTGGTGGGGATGTAGAGTGGTGAAAAATAATATTGGTGGGGATGTAGAGCGGTGATAAATAATATTGGTGGGGATGTAGTGGTGATAAATAATATTGGTGGGGATGTAGATGGTGATGAATAATATTGGTGGGGATGTAGAGTGGTGAAAAATAATATTGGTGGGATGTAGAGTGGTGATAAATAATATTGGTGGGGATGTAGTGGTGATAAATAATATTGGTGGGGATGTAGATGGTGATGAATAATATTGGTGGGGATGTAGAGTGGTGAAAAATAATATTGGTGGGATGTAGAGTGGTGATAAATAATATTGGTGGGGATGTAGTGGTGATAAATAATATTGGTGGGGATATAGAGTGGTGATAAATAATATTGGTGGGGATGTAGAGTGGTGATAAATAATATTGGTGGGGATGTAGAATGGTGATAAATAATATTGGTGGGGATGTAGAGCGGTGATAAATAATATTGGTGGGGATGTAGATGGTGATAAATAATATTGGTGGGGATGTAGAGCGGTGATAAATAATATTGGTGGGGATGTAGATGGTGATAAATAATATTGGTGGGGATGTAGAGTGGTGATAAATAATATTGGTGGGGATGTAGTGGTGATAAATAATATTGGTGGGGATGTAGTGGTGATAAATAATATTGGTGGGGATATAGAGTGGTGATAAATAATATTGGTGGGATGTAGAGTGGTGATAAATAATATTGGTGGGGATGTAGAATGGTGATAAATAATATTGGTGGGGATGTAGAGCGGTGATAAATAATATTGGTGGGGATGTAGATGGTGATAAATAATATTGGTGGGGATGTAGAGTGGTGATAAATAATATTGGTGGGGATGTAGTGGTGATAAATAATATTGGTGGGGATATAGAGTGGTGATAAATAATATTGGTGGGGATGTAGAGTGGTGATAAATAATATTGGTGGGGATGTAGAATGGTGATAAATAATATTGGTGGGGATGTAGAGCGGTGATAAATAATATTGGTGGGGATGTAGATGGTGATAAATAATATTGGTGGGGATGTAGAGCGGTGATAAATAATATTGGTGGGGATGTAGAATGGTGATAAATAATATTGGTGGGGATATAGAGCGGTGATAAATAATATTGGTGGGGATGTAGTGGTGATAAATAATATTGGTGGGGATGTAGAGTGGTGATAAATAATATTGGTGGGGATGTAGAGCGGTGATACATAATATTGGTGGGGATATAGAGTGGTGATAAATAATATTGGTGGGGATATAGAGTGGTGATAAATAATATTGGTGGGGATATAGATGGTGATAAATAATATTGGTGGGGATATAGATGGTGATAAATAATATTGGTGGGGATGTAGAGTGGTGATAAATAATATTGGTGGGGATGTAGATGGTGATAAATAATATTGGTGGGGATGTAGAGCGGTGATAAATAATATTGGTGGAGATATAGAGTGGTGATAAATAATATTGGTGGGGATATAGATGGTGATAAATAATATTGGTGGGGATGTAGATGGTGATAAATAATATTGGTGGGGATGTAGAGTGGTGATAAATAATATTGGTGGGGATATAGAGTGGTGATAAATAATATTGGTGGGGATGTAGATGGTGATAAATAATATTGGTGGGGATGTAGAGTGGTGATAAATAATATTGGTGGGGATGTAGATGGTGATAAATAATATTGGTGGGGATATAGAGCGGTGATAAATAATATTGGTGGGGATATAGAGTGGTGATAAATAATATTGGTGGGGATGTAGTGGTGATAAATAATATTGGTGGGGATGTAGAGCGGTGATAAATAATATTGGTGGGGATATAGAGTGGTGATAAATAATATTGGTGGGGATATAGAGTGGTGATAAATAATATTGGTGGGGATGTAGATGGTGATAAATAATATTGGTGGGGATATAGAGTGGTGATAAATAATATTGGTGGGGATGTAGTGGTGATAAATAATATTGGTGGGGATGTAGAGCGGTGATAAATAATATTGGTGGGGATATAGAGTGGTGATAAATAATATTGGTGGGGATGTAGTGGTGATAAATAATATTGGTGGGGATGTAGAGCGGTGATAAATAATATTGGTGGGGATATAGAGTGGTGATAAATAATATTGGTGGGGATGTAGATGGTGATAAATAATATTGGTGGGGATGTAGAGTGGTGATAAATAATATTGGTGGGGATGTAGAGTGGTGATAAATAATATTGGTGGGGATGTAGAGTGGTGAAAAATAATATTGGTGGGGATGTAGTGGTGATAAATAATATTGGTGGGGATGTAGTGGTGATAAATAATATTGGTGGGGATGTAGAGCGGTGATAAATAATATTGGTGGGGATGTAGTGGTGATAAATAATATTGGTGGGGATGTAGAGCGGTGATAAATAATATTGGTGGGGATGTAGTGGTGATAAATAATATTGGTGGGGATGTAGAGCGGTGATAAATAATATTGGTGGGGATGTAGAGTGGTGATAAATAATATTGGTGGGGAGGAGATGGTAAATAATATTGGTGGGGATATAGAGTGGTGATAAATAATATTGGTGGGGATGTAGTGGTGATAAATAATATTGGTGGGGATGTAGTGGTGATAAATAATATTGGTGGGGATGTAGATGGTGATAAATAATATTGGTGGGGATGTAGAGTGGTGATAAATAATATTGGTGGGGATAGTAGAGTGGTGATAAATAATATTGGTGGGTATGTAGTGGTGATAAATAATATTGGTGGGGATGTAGTGGTGATAAATAATATTGGTGGGGATGTAGAGCTGGTGATAAATAATATTGGTGGGGATGTAGAGTGGTGATAAATAATATTGGTGGGGATAGTAGTGGTGATAAATAATATTGGTGGGGACGTAGTGGTGATAAATAATATTTGGTGGGGACTATGAGATCAGTATGTGGTGAGCGGTACAATAATATTGGTGGGATATAGATGGTGTAAATAATATTGGTGGGGATGTAGTGGTGATAAATAATATTGGTGGGGATGTATAGGGTGATAAATAATATTGGTGGGATGTAGAGTGGTGATAAATAATATTGGTGGGATGTAGAGTGGTGATAAATAATATTGGTGGGGATGTAGAGGGGGATAAATAATATTGGTGGGGATGTAGAAGGGTGATAAATAATATTGGTGGGATGTAGGTGGTGATAAATAATATTGGCTGGGGATGTAGAGGGTGATAAATACTATTGGTGGGGATATAGAGTGGTGTAATATAATACTTGGTGGGGATGATAGAGTGGTGATAAATAATATTGGTGGGGATGTAGTGGGATAAATAATATTGGTGGGGATGTAGAGATGGTGATAAATAATATTGGTGGATGAGAGGGGATAAATAATATTGGTGGGATATAGGATGGATAAATAATATTGGTGGGGATGTAGAGGTGATAAATTAATATTGGTGGGGATGTAGAGTGGTGATAAATAATATTGGTGGGGATGTAGAGGGGTGATAAATAATATTGGTGGGGATGTAGATGGTGATAAATAATATTGGTGGGGATATAGAGTGGTGATAAATAATATTGGTGGGGATGTAGATGGTGATAATATACTATTGGTGGGGATGTAGAGTGGTGATAAATAATATTGGTGGGGATCTAGATGGTGATAAATAATATTGGTGGGGATGTAGATGGTGATAAATAATATTGGTGGGATGTAGAGTGGTGATAAATAATATGGTGGGATGTTAGAGTGGGTGATAAATAATATTGGTGGGATGTAGAGTGGTGATAAATAAATATTGGTGGGGATGTAGATGGTGATAAATAATATTGGTGGGGATGTAGATGGTGATAAATAATATTGGTGGGGATGTAGTGGTGATAAATAATATTGTGGGGATGTAGAGGTGATAATAATATTGGTGGGGATTTAGTGGTGATAAATAATATTGGTGGGGATGTAGAGGGGATAAATAATATTGGTGGGGATATAGAGTGGTGATAAATAATATTGGTGGGATGTAGTGGTGATAAATAATATTGGTGGGATGTAGTGGTATAAATAATATTGGTGGGGATGTAGAGAGGTGATAAATAATATTGGTGGATGTAGAGTGGTGATAATAATATTGTGGGATGTAGAGTGGTGATAAATAATATTGTGGGGATGTAGATGGTGATAAATAATATTGGTGGGGATGTAGAGTGGTGATAAATAATATTGGTGGGGATGTAGAGTGGTGATAAATAATATTGGTGGGGATGTAGTGGTGATAAATAATATTGGTGGGATGTAGAGGGTGATAAATAATATTGGTGGGGATATAGAGTGGTGATAAATAATATTGGTGGG
>NW_024057836.1:0-83369 GCF_016432855.1 Salvelinus namaycush
TAGACCTACAGCCTTTACTCTAGACCTACCAGCCCTTTACTCTAGACCTATAGCCCTTTACTCTAGACCTAAGCCCTTTACTCTAGTACAGCCCTTTACTCTAGACCTACAGCCTTTACTCTAGACCTACAGCCCTTTACTCTAGACCTACAGCCCTTTACTCTAGACCTACAGCCCTTTACTCTAGGCCTATAGCCTTTACTCTAGACCTACAGCCCTTTACTCTAGACTATAGCCTTTACTCTAGACCTACAGCCCTTTACTCTAGGCCTACAGCCCTTTACTCTAGGCCTACAGCCCTTTACTCTAGACCTACAGCCCTTTACTCTAGACCTACAGCCCTTTACTCTAGACCTATAGCCCTTTACTCTAGACCTACAGCCCTTTACTCTAGGCCTATAGCCCTTTACTCTAGACCTACAGCCCTTTACTCTAGTACAGCCCTTTACTTTAGTACAGCCCTTTACTCTAGTACAGCCCTTTACTCTAGTACAGCCCTTTACTCTAGACCTACAGCCCTTTACTCTAGACCTACAGCCCTTTACTCTAGGCCTATAGCCCTTTACTCTAGACCTACAGCCCTTTACTCTAGTACAGCCCTTTACTTTAGTACAGCCCTTTACTCTAGTACAGCCCTTTACTCTAGTACAGCCCTTTACTCTAGACCTACAGCCCTTTACTCTAGACCTACAGCCCTTTACTCTAGACCTATAGCCCTTTACTCTAGACCTACAGCCCTTTACTCTAGACCTACAGCCCTTTACTCTAGACCTATAGCCCTTTACTCTAGACCTATAGCCCTTTACTCTAGTACAGCCCTTTACTCTAGACCTACAGCCCTTTACTCTAGACCTACAGCCCTTTACTCTAGACCTACAGCCCTTTACTCTAGACCTACAGCCCTTTACTCTAGTACAGCCCTTTACTCTAGGCCTATAGCCCTTTACTCTAGACCTACAGCCCTTTACTCTAGACCTACAGCCCTTTACTCTAGACCTACAGCCCTTTACTCTAGACCTATAGCCCTTTACTCTAGACCTACAGCCCTTTACTCTAGGCCTACAGCCCTTTACTCTAGACCTACAGCCCTTTACTCTAGACCTACAGCCCTTTACTCTAGGCCTACAGCCCTTTACTCTAGACCTACAGCCCTTTACTCTAGGCTTATAGCCCTTTACTCTAGACCTACAGCCCTTTACTCTAGACCTACAGCCCTTTACTCTAGGCCTACAGCCCTTTACTCTAGACCTACAGCCCTTTACTCTAGGCTTATAGCCCTTTACTCTAGGCCTACAGCCCTTTACTCTAGACCTATAGCCCTTTACTCTAGACCTATAGCCCTTTACTCTAGACCTACAGCCCTTTACTCTAGACCTACAGCCCTTTACTCTAGGCCTATAGCCCTTTACTCTAGACCTGCAGCCCTTTACTCTAGACCTACAGCCCTTTACTCTAGACCTACAGCCCTTTACTCTAGTACAGCCCTTTACTCTAGACCTACAGCCCTTTACTCTAGACCTACAGCCCTTTACTCTAGGCCTACAGCCCTTTACTCTAGACCTACAGCCCTTTACTCTAGGCCAGGGGTGTCAAACTCATTCCACGGAGGGCCTAGTGTCTGCAGGTTTTTGGTTTTTCCTTTCAGTAAAGCCCTAGACAACCAGGTGTGGGGAGTTCCTAACTAATTAGTGATGTTAATTCATCAATCAAGTATAAGGGAGGAGCGAAAACCCGCAGACACTCGGCCCCCCGTGGAATGAGTTTGACACCTGTGCTCTAGGCCTACAGCCCTTTACTCTAGACCTACAGCCCTTTACTCTAGACCTACAGCCCTTTACTCTAGGCCTACAGCCCTTTACTCTAGACCTACAGCCCTTTACTCTAGGCTTATAGCCCTTTACTCTAGACCTACAGCCCTTTACTCTAGACCTACAGCCCTTTACTCTAGGCCTACAGCCCTTTACTCTAGACCTACAGCCCTTTACTCTAGGCTTATAGCCCTTTACTCTAGGCCTACAGCCCTTTACTCTAGACCTATAGCCCTTTACTCTAGACCTATAGCCCTTTACTCTAGACCTACAGCCCTTTACTCTAGACCTACAGCCCTTTACTCTAGGCCTATAGCCCTTTACTCTAGACCTGCAGCCCTTTACTCTAGACCTACAGCCCTTTACTCTAGACCTACAGCCCTTTACTCTAGTACAGCCCTTTACTCTAGACCTACAGCCCTTTACTCTAGACCTACAGCCCTTTACTCTAGACCTACAGCCCTTTACTCTAGACCTATAGCCCTTTACTCTAGACCTACAGCCCTTTACTCTAGACCTACAGCCCTTTACTCTAGACCTACAGCCCTTTACTCTAGGCCTATAGCCCTTTACTCTAGACCTATAGCCCTTTACTCTAGACCTACAGCCCTTTACTCTAGACCTACAGCCCTTTACTCTAGACCTACAGCCCTTTACTCTAGACCTACAGCCCTTTACTCTAGACCTACAGCCCTTTACTCTAGACCTATAGCCCTTTACTCTAGACCTACAGCCCTTTACTCTAGACCTACAGCCCTTTACTCTAGACCTATAGCCCTTTACTCTAGACCTACAGCCCTTTACTCTAGGCCTACAGCCCTTTACTCTAGACCTATAGCCCTTTACTCTAGACCTACAGCCCTTTACTCTAGACCTACAGCACTTTACTCTAGACCTACAGCCCTTTACTCTAGACCTACAGCCCTTTACTCTAGGCCTACAGCCCTTTACTCTAGACCTACAGCCCTTTACCCTAGACCTACAGCCCTTTACTCTAGACCTACAGCCCTTTACTCTAGACCTACAGCCCTTTACTCTAGGCCTACAGCCCTTTACTCTAGGCCTACAGCCCTTTACTCTTACTCTAGACCTACAGCCCTTTACTCTAGGCCTACAGCCCTTTACTCTAGACCTACAGCCCTTTACTCTAGACCTACAGCCCTTTACTCTTACTCTAGACCTACAGCCCTTTACTCTAGGCCTACAGCCCTTTACTCTAGACCTACAGCCATTTACTCTAGACCTATAGCCCTTTACTCTAGACCTACAGCCCTTTACTCTAGACCTATAGCCCTTTACTCTAGACCTACAGCCCTTTACTGTAGACCTACAGCCCTTTACTCTAGACCTACAGCCCTTTACTCTAGACCTATAGCCCTTTACTCTAGGCCTACAGCCCTTTACTCTAGACCTATAGCCCTTTACTCTAGACCTACAGCCCTTTACTCTAGACCTACAGCACTTTACTCTAGACCTACAGCCCTTTACTCTAGACCTACAGCCCTTTACTCTAGACCTACAGCCCTTTACTCTAGACCTACAGCCCTTTACTCTAGGCCTACAGCCCTTTACTCTAGACCTACAGCCCTTTACCCTAGACCTACAGCCCTTTACTCTAGACCTACAGCCCTTTACTCTAGACCTACAGCCCTTTACTCTAGACCTACAGCCCTTTACTCTAGACCTACAGCCCTTTACTCTTACTCTAGACCTACAGCCCTTTACTCTAGGCCTACAGCCCTTTACTCTAGACCTACAGCCATTTACTCTAGACCTATAGCCCTTTACTCTAGACCTACAGCCCTTTACTCTAGACCTATAGCCCTTTACTCTAGACCTACAGCCCTTTACTCTAGACCTACAGCCCTTTACTCTAGACCTATAGCCCTTTACTCTAGACCTACAGCCCTTTACTCTAGACCTATAGCCCTTTACTCTAGACCTACAGCCCTTTACTCTAGACCTATAGCCCTTTACTCTAGTACAGCCCTTTACTCTAGACCTACAGCCCTTTACTCTAGACCTACAGCCCTTTACTCTAGACCTACAGCCCTTTACTCTAGACCTACAGCCCTTTACTCTAGACCTACAGCCCTTTACTCTAGGCCTACAGCCCTTTACTCTAGACCTACAGCCCTTTACTCTAGTACAGCCCTTTACTCTAGGCCTACAGCCCTTTACTCTAGACCTACAGCCCTTTACTCTAGACCTACAGCCCTTTACTCTAGACCTACAGCCCTTTACTCTAGACCTACAGCCCTTTACTCTAGACCTACAGCCCTTTACTCTAGGCCTACAGCCCTTTACTCTAGACCTACAGCCCTTTACTCTAGACCTACAGCCCTTTACTCTAGACCTACAGCCCTTTACTCTAGACCTACAGCCCTTTACTCTTACTCTAGACCTACAGCCCTTTACTCTAGACCTACAGCCCTTTACTCTAGACCTACAGCCCTTTACTCTAGGCCTACAGCCCTTTACTCTAGACCTACAGCCCTTTACTCTAGACCTACAGCCCTTTACTCTAGACCTACATTCCTTTACTCTAGGCCTATAGCCCTTTACTCTAGACCTACAGCCCTTTACTCTAGACCTACAGCCCTTTACTCTAGACCTACAGCCCTTTACTCTAGACCTACAGCCCTTTACTCTAGACCTACAGCCCTTTACTCTAGACCTACAGCCCTTTACTCTAGGCCTACAGCCCTTTACTCTAGACCTACAGCCCTTTACTCTAGGCCTAGCCGACTAAACTCATAATTTAGGATGGAGCTGAGCTGCAACTAGTCTGTGTGGACTGGAGCTCCAACGTTTTTATCAAAAGTGACTGATTTTCAGCAGCCAAAGAATAGCCCGCAATTACACAGAACAATGTCGTGTATCAATCCCCACTCTCCTCTCAATCCTCAGTCTGACTCACTCTACAGTCTATGTCTATATATTACTCAACCTTTGAACCCAAAGCGAGAAAATGACTGCCAACACAAGAGAAAGAAAGAAAGAGAGAGAGAGAGAGAACATTATTTTCCTTCCTAATTGCTGTGTGCATGGGGGAATATATCATTAACCACAGAACAGATCATTAACCATAGAACAGATCATTAACCATGGAACAGATCATTAACCACAGAACAGATCATTAACCACAGAACAGATCATTAACCACAGAACAGATCAATAACCACAGAGAACCACATAACAGGTCATTAACCACATAACAGATCATTAACCACATAACAGATCATTAACCACAGAACAGATCATTAACCATAGAACAGATCATTAACCATAGAACAGATTATTAACCACAGAACAGATCATTAACCATAGAACAGATCATTAACCATAGAACAGATCATTAACCACAGAACAGATCATTAACCACAGAACAGATCATTAACCACATAACAGATCATTAACCAAAGAACAGATCATTAACCACAGAACAGATCATTAACCACAGAGAACCACAGAACAGATCATTAACCACAGAACAGATCATTAAACACAGAACAGATCATTAACCACAGAACAGATCATTAACCACAGAACAGATCATTAACCATAGAACAGATCATTAACCACAGAACAGATCATTAACCACAGAACAGATCATTAACCACAGAACAGATCATTAACCATAGAACAGATCATTAACCACAGAACAGATCATTAACCATAGAACAGATCATTAACCACAGAACAGATTATTAACCACAGAACAGATCAATAACCATAGAACAGATCATTAATCACAGAACAGATCATTAACCACAGAACAGATCAATAACCACAGAACAGATCATTAACCACAGAACAGATCATTAACCACAGAACAGATCATTAACCACAGAACAGATCATTAACCATAGAACAGATCATTAACCACAGAACAGATCATTAACCACAGAACAGATCATTAACCACAGAACAGATCATTAACTACAGAACAGATCATTAACCATAGAACAGATCATTAACCATAGAACAGATCATTAACCACAGAACAGATCATTAACCACAGAACAGATCATTAACCACAGAACAGATCATTAACCACAGAACAGATCATTAACCACAGAACAGATCATTAACCACAGAACAGATCATTAACCACAGAACAGATCAATAACCACAGAACAGATCATTAACCACAGAACAGATCATTAACCACAGAACAGATCATTAACCATAGAACAGATCATTAACCACAGAACAGATCATTAACCACAGAACAGATCATTAACCATAGAACAGATCATTAACCACAGAACAGATCATTAACCACAGAACAGATCATTAACCACAGAACAGATCATTAACCATAGAACAGATCATTAACCACAGAACAGATCATTAACCACAGAACAGATCATTAACCACAGAACAGATCATTAACCATAGAACAGATCATGAACCACAGAACAGATCATGAACCACAGAACAGATCATCAACCCCAGAACAGATCATTAACCATAGAACAGATCATTAACCATAGAACAGATCATTAACCATAGAACAGATCATTAACCACAGAACAGATCATTAACCACAGAGAACCACAGAACAGATCATTAACCACAGAACAGATCATTAACCACAGAACAGATCATTAACCACAGAACAGATCATTAACTACAGAACAGATCATTAACCATAGAACAGATCATTAACCACAGAACAGATCATTAACCACAGAACAGATCATTAACCACAGAACAGATCATTAACCACAGAACAGATCATTAACCACAGAACAGATCATTAACCACAGAACAGATCATTAACCACAGAACAGATCAATAACCACAGAACAGATCATTAACCACAGAACAGATCATTAACCACAGAACAGATCATTAACCATAGAACAGATCATTAACCACAGAACAGATCATTAACCACAGAACAGATCATTAACCATAGAACAGATCATTAACCACAGAACAGATCATTAACCACAGAACAGATCATTAACCACAGAACAGATCATTAACCATAGAACAGATCATTAACCACAGAACAGATCATTAACCACAGAACAGATCATTAACCACAGAACAGATCATTAACCATAGAACAGATCATGAACCACAGAACAGATCATGAACCACAGAACAGATCATCAACCCCAGAACAGATCATTAACCATAGAACAGATCATTAACCATAGAACAGATCATTAACCATAGAACAGATCATTAACCACAGAACAGATCATTAACCACAGAGAACCACAGAACAGATCATTAACCACAGAACAGATCATTAACCACAGAACAGATCATTAACCACAGAACAGATCATTAACCATAGAACAGATCATTAACCACAGAACAGATCATTAACCACAGAACAGATCATTAACCACAGAACAGATCATTAACTACAGAACAGATCATTAACCATAGAACAGATCATTAACCATAGAACAGATCATTAACCACAGAACAGATCATTAACCACAGAACAGATCATTAACCACAGAACAGATCATTAACCACAGAACAGATCATTAACCACAGAACAGATCATTAACCACAGAACAGATCATTAACCACAGAACAGATCAATAACCACAGAACAGATCATTAACCACAGAACAGATCATTAACCACAGAACAGATCATTAACCATAGAACAGATCATTAACCACAGAACAGATCATTAACCACAGAACAGATCATTAACCATAGAACAGATCATTAACCACAGAACAGATCATTAACCACAGAACAGATCATTAACCACAGAACAGATCATTAACCATAGAACAGATCATTAACCACAGAACAGATCATTAACCACAGAACAGATCATTAACCACAGAACAGATCATTAACCATAGAACAGATCATGAACCACAGAACAGATCATGAACCACAGAACAGATCATCAACCCCAGAACAGATCATTAACCATAGAACAGATCATTAACCATAGAACAGATCATTAACCATAGAACAGATCATTAACCACAGAACAGATCATTAACCACAGAGAACCACAGAACAGATCATTAACCACAGAACAGATCATTAACCACAGAACAGATCATTAACCACAGAACAGATCATTAACTACAGAACAGATCATTAACCATAGAACAGATCATTAACCATAGAACAGATCATTAACCACAGAACAGATCATTAACCACAGAACAGATCATTAACCACAGAACAGATCATTAACCACAGAACAGATCATTAACCACAGAACAGATCATTAACCACAGAACAGATCATTAACCACAGAACAGATCAATAACCACAGAACAGATCATTAACCACAGAACAGATCATTAACCACAGAACAGATCATTAACCATAGAACAGATCATTAACCACAGAACAGATCATTAACCACAGAACAGATCATTAACCATAGAACAGATCATTAACCACAGAACAGATCATTAACCACAGAACAGATCATTAACCACAGAACAGATCATTAACCATAGAACAGATCATTAACCACAGAACAGATCATTAACCACAGAACAGATCATTAACCACAGAACAGATCATTAACCATAGAACAGATCATGAACCACAGAACAGATCATGAACCACAGAACAGATCATCAACCCCAGAACAGATCATTAACCATAGAACAGATCATTAACCATAGAACAGATCATTAACCATAGAACAGATCATTAACCACAGAACAGATCATTAACCACAGAGAACCACAGAACAGATCATTAACCACAGAACAGATCATTAACCACAGAACAGATCATTAACCACAGAGAACCACAGAACAGATCATTAACCACAGAACAGATCATTAACCACAGAACAGATCATTAACTACAGAACAGATCATTAAGCATGGGGAACCACAGAACATAAATATTAACCATAGAACATATCATTAACCATAGAACAGATCATTAACCACAGAACAGATCATTAACCACAGAACAGATCATTGACTACAGAAATGATCACTAACCACAGAAATGATCATTAACCACAGAACAGATCATTAACCACAGAACAGATCATTAACCACAGAACAGATCATTAACCATAGAACAGATCATTAACCATAGAACAGATCATTAACCATAGAACAGATCATTAACCATAGAACAGATCATTAACTACAGAACAGATCATTAACCACAGAACAAATCATTAACCATAGAACAGATCATTAACCATAGAACAGATCATTAACCATAGAACAGATCATTAACCACAGAACAGATCATTAACCACAGAACAGATCATTAACCACAGAACAGATCATTAACCATAGAACAGATCATTAACCACAGAACAGATCATTAACCACAGAACAGATCATTAACCACAGAACAGATCATTAACCACAGAACAGATCAATAACCATAGGGAACCACAGAACAGATCATTAACCACAGAACAGATCATTAACCACAGAACAGATCATTAACCACAGAACAGATCATTAACCACAGAACAGATCATTAACCATAGAACAGATCATTAACTACAGAACAGATCATTAACCACAGAACAGATCATTAACCATAGAACAGATCATTAACCATAGAACAGATCATTAACCATAGAACAGATCATTAACCACAGAACAGATCATTAACCACAGAACAGATCATTAACCACAGAACAGATCATTAACCATAGAACAGATCATTAACCACAGAACAGATCATTAACCACAGAACAGATCATTAACCACAGAACAGATCATTAACCACAGAACAGATCAATAACCATAGGGAACCACAGAACAGATCATTAACCACAGAACAGATCATTAACCACAGAACAGATCATTAACCACAGAACAGATCATTAACCATAGAACAGATCATTAACCATAGAACAGATCATTAACCACAGAACAGATCATTAACCATAGAACAGATCATTAACCACAGAACAGATCATTAACCATAGAACAGATCATTAACCACAGAACAGATCATTAACCACAGAGAACCACAGAACAGATCATTAACCACAGAACAGATCATTAACCACAGAACAGATCATTAACCACAGAGAACCACAGAACAGATCATTAACCACAGAACAGATCATTAACCACAGAACAGATCATTAACTACAGAACAGATCATTAAGCATGGGGAACCACAGAACATAAATATTAACCATAGAACATATCATTAACCATAGAACAGATCATTAACCACAGAACAGATCATTAACCACAGAACAGATCATTAACCACAGAACAGATCATTAACCACAGAACAGATCATTAACCATAGAACAGATCATTAACCACAGAACAGATCAATAACCATAGGGAACCACAGAACAGATCATTAACCACAGAACAGATCATTAACCACAGAACAGATCATTAACCACAGAACAGATCAATAACCATAGGGAACCACAGAACAGATCATTAACCACAGAACAGATCATTAACCACAGAACAGATCAGTGCAACTCAAGGTAGTATGAATGAACCCATTCGGTCAAGTAGCAATACAATGGTTACACAAACCAACAAATAAGTGCATGATTTGCACATCTGACTATACGTTAAAATTGCAGATTGCTCCTTTAAACCGCGTTCAAACCGCCTACAATAAAAAAAGCTTTGTTTTCTGTAGATTCATAATTCAGATGATTGGTCTTCCCCCCTGTCTGTCTGGTTTTAGAGGATGGTGATTGGGTGGAGAGTGGTGGGGAGGAGGAGCTGGCCCACGTGCCCTACCCCGCTTCTCGGTACCCCGTAGAGGTCATGGTTCAGAGGTCACAGGACTTCTACAGCCTGATGAACCAGAGGAGGTCTGTCCGCTTCCTCAGCCCCGAGCCCGTTCCACGACAGGTCATCGACAACGTAATCCGCACTGCAGGTAACACATGCATAAAGCACACAGACACACAGACAGACAGACACACACAGACAGACAGACAGACACACAGACAGACAGACACACACAGACAGACACACAGACAGACACAGACAGACAGACAGACACACAGACAGACAGACACAGACAGACAGACACACAGACAGACAGACACACAGACAGACAGACACAGACAGACACACACACACAGACACACACAGACAGACACAGACAGACAGACAGACACACAGACACACAGACAGACAGACACACAGACAGACAGACACACAGACAGACAGACACACAGACACACACAGACAGACACACACACACACAGACAGACAGACACACAGACAGAAAGACACACAGACACACACACACAGACACACACACAGACAGACAGACACACAGACAGACAGACACACAGACACACACACAGACAGACAGACACACAGACAGACAGACACACAGACACACACACAGACAGACAGAAACACAGACAGACAGACACACAGACACACACACACACAGACAGACAGACAGACAGACACACAGACAGACAGACACACAGACACACACAGACAGACACACACACAGACAGACAGACACACAGACAGAAAGACACACAGACACACACACACAGACACACACACAGACAGACAGACACACAGACAGACAGACACACAGACACACACACAGACAGACAGACACACAGACAGACAGACACACAGACACACACACACACAGACAGACAGACAGACACACAGACAGACAGACACACAGACAGACAGACACACAGACACACACACACAGACACACACACAGACAGACAGACAGACAGACACACAGACACACACACAGACACACAGACACACACACAGACAGACACACAGACAGACAGACACACACACAGACACACAGACACACACACAGACAGACACACAGACAGACAGACACACACACAGACAGACACACAGACAGACAGACACACAGACACACACACAGACAGACAGAAACACAGACAGACAGACACACAGACACACACACACACAGACAGACAGACAGACACACAGACAGACAGACACACAGACACACACAGACAGACACACACACAGACAGACAGACACACAGACAGAAAGACACACAGACACACACACACAGACACACACACACAGACACACACACAGACAGACAGACAGACAGACACACAGACACACACACAGACACACAGACACACACACAGACAGACACACAGACAGACAGACACACACACAGACACACAGACACACACACAGACAGACACACAGACAGACAGACACACACACAGACAGACACACAGACAGACAGACACACACACAGACAGACAGACACACACACAGACACACAGACACACACAGACAGACACACACAGACACACACACAGACAGACAGACACAACACATGAATGTGTTGTCTGTGTTGTCCAGGCACAGCCCCCAGTGGAGCCCACACAGAACCCTGGACGTTTGTGGTGGTGTCAGACCCAGAGGTGAAGCACCAGATCAGGCTAGTGGTGGAGGAGGAGGAGGAAGTCAACTACCGTCAGAGGATGGGGGACAAGTGGGTCAGTGACCTGCAGAGACTCAGGTCAGAAAAAACGCACAGTGCACACACCGTGTAAATATACACCATGTAGATATACACCATGTAGACATACACCATGTAGATATACACCATGTAGATATACACCATGTAGATATACACCATGTAGATATACACCATGTAAATATACACCATGTAGATATATACCATGTAAATATACACCATGTAGATATACACCATGTAAATATACACCATGTAGATATACACCATGTAGATATACACCGTGTAAATACACACCGTGTAAATACACACCATGTAGATATACACCATGTAGATATACACCATGTACATATACACCGTGTAAATACACACCATGTAAATATACACCATGGTGGTATACACCGTGTAGATATACACCATGTAAATATACACCATGGTGATATACACCATGTAAATATACACCATGGTGATATACACCATGTAAATATACACCATGGTGATATACACCATGTAGATATACACGATGTAGATATACACTATGTAGATATACACCATGTAGATATACACCATGGTGATATACACCATGTAAATATACACCATGTAGATATATACCATGTAAATACACACCATGTAGATATATACCATGTAAATACACACCATGTAAATATACACCATGTAGATATATACCATGTAAATATACACCATGTAGATATACACCATGTAGACATACACCATGTAGACATACACCATATAGATATATACCATGTAAATACACACCATGTAAATATACACCTTGTAAATATACACCATGTAGACATACACCATGTAAATATACACCTTGTAAATATACACCATGTAGATATACACCTTGTAAATATACACCATGTAGACATACACACACACAGACATACAACATGCACGCTAGTCAGATAATTTTTCTCCATCCTTCTCCCTCCCCCTCTCTCCCACTCACGCCCTCACCCTCTCTCTCGTCTCTCTTTCCCTCTCCTCTCTCTCTCTCTCCTCCCTCCCTCACCCTCTCTCTCTGTCTTTCTTTCCTCCCTCTCTCACCCTCTCACCCTCTCTCCTCACTCTCTCACCCTCTCACTCTCTCTCTCCCCCTCTCTCACCCTCTCTCTCCATCTCCCCCTCTTTCTTTCCTCATCTCTCCCCCCTCTCTCTCCCTCTGCTCCCTCTCTCCCCCTCTCTCCCTTGCTCTCTCCTCCCTGTCTCTCCCCCCTCTCTCTCCTCCCTCCCTCCCTGTCTCCTCCCTCTCTCCTCCCCTCTCCCCCTCTCTCTCTCCTCTCTCACCCTCTCTCCTCTCTCTTTCCCCCTTCTCTCCCCCTTCTCTCCCCCCCCTCTCCCCCATCTCTCCTCCCTCTATCCCAGGACTAACTGGGTGAAGCAGTATCTTGATGTGGCTCCCTACCTCGTGTTGATATTTAAACAGACGTACGGCATCGTAGCTGGAGGACAGAAGAGGACTCATTACTACAATGAGATCAGTGTGTCCATCTCCTGTGGCCTGCTATTGGCCGCGCTGCAGGTCAGATCATTCACACACGGTCATTTACATTTGAGTCATTTAGCAGACGCTCTTATCCAGAGGAACTTATAGCTAGTGCATTCATTTTATAATCGCTAGGTGAGACAACCACACGCACACTCATTCAGATCATTCACCAAGTCACAACCCCCGTGGACCTCTGGGGCGTATTCAGGGACGTGGACCTCTGGTGCGTAATCAGGGACGTGGACCTCTGGAGCGTACTCAGGGACGTGGACCTCTGGGGCGTACTCAGGGACGTGGACCTCTGGGGCGTACTCAGGGACGTGGACCTCTAGGGCGTACTCAGGGACGTGGACCTCTAGGGCGTATTCAGGGACGTGGACCTCTGGGGCGTATTCAGGGACGTGGACCTCTGGAGCGTACTCAGGGACGTGGACCTCTGGGGCGTACTGATATGATTCTCTATTCTATCTGAAGATGGCGCCGACAGACACTGGAGCTCTGCCTCTACCTCCTAAGCAACTTTGCAATATTTTTTTTGTTTTGTGTTATTTCTTATATTATTAGTCTGGAATGTTTTTTGTGTTATAAAATACAGCCGGAAAGAACTTTGGGATATCAGAGAGTGGTAACTCATCAGCATTCTGACCAGAAATACAACTTTCCCGAATGAGATCCTTTGTTCGTACCCCCAAGGCAACTGAACTTATTCCAGAGGCTGCTCCAAGACGCCGCCGGCGGAGAAGAGGTATTCAGAGTGGACTTCTAGTCCGACTCAGGAGGCGTGCACACCATCCATCGCTTCCGACTATATTACTCGCTAATGTTCAGTCCCTGGACAATAAAGTAGATGAGCTCAGGGCAAGGATCTCATTCCAAAGAGACATCAGGGACTGTAACATACTCTGTTTCACGGAATCATGTCTCTCTCCGGAAATACTGTCCCGATCCATACAGCCAGCTGGGTTCTCAGTACATCGCGCAGACAGGAATAAAGAACTCTCCGGGAAGAAGAAAGGTAGAGGTGTATGTTTCATGATTAACTACTCATGGTGTGATTGTGATAACATACAGGAACTCAAGTTCTTTTGTTCACCTGACCTAGAATACCTCACAAACATATTACCTCCAAAGAGAATTCTCTTCGGTTATAGTCACAACCGTGTATATTCCCCCTCAAGCCGATACCACGACGGCCTTCAAGGAACTACACTGGACTTTGTGCTAACAGGAAACCACATATCCTGAGGCCGTATTTATTGTAGCTGGGGATTTTAAACAAAAACATTTCGGGAGGAAAACACTACCGAAGTTCTATCAACACATTGCCTGTTGTACTCGTGCTTCAAAAACTCTCGACCATTGTCACTATCCCTTTCGGGATGGCTACAAGGACCTCCCCCGCCCTCCCTTCGGCAAATCAGATCACACCTCCCTTCTGCTCTTCCCTTCCTAAAGGCAGAAACTCAAACAGGAAGTACCCATGCTAAGGTCTATTCATTACTGGTCTGACAAATCGGAATCCATGCTTCAAGATTGTTTAGATCACGCGGACTGTGATATGTTCCCGGGTTGCCTCTGAGAATAACATTGACGTATACACTGACACGGTGAATGAGTTCATCAAGAAGTGTATAGGGGATGTTGTTCCCACTATGACTATTAAAACCTACCCAAACCAAAAACCGTGAAAGCGCGAACCACGGCAAGGTCACTGGGAATATGGTTGAACACAAACAGTCCAGTTATGTCCTCCGTAAGTCAATCAAACAGGTAAAACATCAGTACAGAGACAAAGTGGAGTTGCAATTCAACTGCTCAGACATGAGACATATGTGGCAGGGACTCCAGACAATCACAAATTACAAAGGGAAAACCAGCCACGTCGCGGACACTGACGACTTGCTCCCAGACAAGCTAAACACCTTCTTCACCTGCTTTGAGGATAACACAGTGCTACCGACGTGGCCCTCTACCAAGGACTGTGGGCTCTCCTTCTCCGTGTTCGACGTGAGTAAAACATTTTAACGTGTTAATCCTCGCAAGGCTGCCGGCTCAGACGGCATCCCTAGCCGCGTCCTCAGAGCATGCGCAGACCAGCTGGCTGGAGTGTTTACGGACATATTCAATCTCTCCCTGTCCCAGTCTGCTGTCCCCACTTGCTTCAAGATGTCCACCGTTGTTCCTGTACCCAAGAAAGCAAAGGTAAATGACTATAGCCCTGTAGCGCTCACTTCTGTCATCATGAAGTGCTTTGAGAGACTAGTCAAGGATCATATCACCTTCACCTTACCTGCCACCCTAGACCCACTTCAATTTGCATACCGCCCCAATAGATTCACAGACGATGCAATCACCATCACACTGCACACTGCCTTATCCCATCTGGAGGAATACCTATGTAAGAATGCTGTTCATTGCCTTTAACACCGTAGTACCCTCCAAGCTCATCATTAAGCTTGGGGCCCTGGGTCTGAACTCTGCCCTGTGCATCTGGGTCCTGGACTTCCTGATGGGCCGCCCCCAGGTGGTGAAGGTAGGAAACAACACCTCCACTAGGCTGATCCTCAACACAGGGGGCCCCACAAGGGTGCATGCTCAGCCCTCTCCTGTTCACCCATGACTGCGTGGCCATGAACGCCTCCAACTCAATCATCAAGTTTGCAGATGACACAACAGTAGTGGGCCTGATTACCAACAACGACGAGACGGCCTACAGGGAGGAGGTGAGGGCCATGGCGGAGTGGGGCCAGGAAAATAACCCTTTCCCTCAACGTCAACAAAACGAAGGAGCTGATCGTGGAGACAGCAGAGGGAGTATGCCCCCATCCACATCAACTGGGCCGCAGTGGAGAAGGTGAAAAGACTCAAGTTCCTCGGCGTACACATCACAGACAATCTGAAATGACCCACCCACACAGACAGTGTGGTGAAGAAGGCGCAACAGAGCCTCTTCAACACCAGGAGGCTGAAGAAATACAGCTAATACCCTCAGAAACTTCTACAGATGCACCATTGAGAGCATCCTGTCGGGCTGTATCACCGCCTGGTACAGCAACTGCACCACCTGCAACCACAGGGCTCTCCAGAGGGTGGTGCGGTCTGCACAACGCATCACCGGGGGCAAACTACCTGCCCTCCAGGACACCTACACCACCCGATGTCACAGGAAGGACAAAAAGATCATCAAGGACAACAACTACCTGAGCCACTGCCTGTTCACCCCGCTATCATCCAGAAGGCGAGGTCAGTACAGGTGCATCAAAACTGGGACAGAGAGACTGAAAAACAGATTCTATCTCAAGGCCATCAGACTGTTAAATAGCCATCCCTAGCGTGTCTCCCCCCAGTACCTTGCCCTGAACTCAGTCACTGTCAATAGCCGGCTACCACCCGGTTACTCAACCTTGCACCTTAGAGGCTGCTGCCCTATATACATACTGTCGACATGGAATCACTGGTCACTTTAATAATAGACCACTGGTCACTTTAATAATGTATACACACTGTTTTACTCATTTCATATGTACTGTATATAATGTATTCTAGTCAAGTCCAGTCTATTCAACTATTGCTGTACATCTACTATTCTATTCTATGTATTCTGTAGATATATTCCATCCACATCCCGTCTATAATGTCAATACATCCCATCACATATACAGAGCCTTCGGAAAGTATTCAGGCACCTTGACTGTTTTTTCTTCTACATTTTGTTACGTTACAAATAAAAATATAAATAAATAAAAATGGATTCAATTGTTTCCCCCCCCCCTCATCAATCTATACACAATACCCCATAATGACTAAGCAAAAACAGGTTTTTAAAAATGTTTTGCTAATTTATACAAAATATTTTTGAAATATCAAATTTACATAAGTATAGACCCTTTACTCAGTACTTTGTTGAAGCACCTTTGGCATCTATTACAGCCTCGAGTTGGCTATGAAGCTACAAGCTTGGCAGACCTGTATTTGGGGAGTTTCTCCCATTCTTCTATGCAGATCCTCTCAAGCTCTGTCAGGTTGGATGGGGAGTGTTGCTGCACAGCTATTTTCAGGTTTCTCCAGGGATGTTAGACCGGGTTCAAGTCCGGGCTCTGGCTAGGCCACTCAAGGACATTCAGAGACTTGTCCCGAAGCCACTCCTGCGTTGTCTTGGCTATGTGCTTCGGGTTGTTGTCCTGTTGGAAGTTGAACCTTCATCCCAGTCTGAGGTTCTGAGCGCTCTGGAGCAGGTTTTTATCAAGGATCTCTCTGTACTTTGCTCTGTTAATCTTTGCCTCGATCCTGACTAGTCTCCCAGTTCCTGCCACTGAAAAACATCCCCACAACATGATGCTGCCACCACCATGCTTCACCGTAGGGATGGTGCCAGGTTTCCTCCAGATGTGACACTTGGCATTCAGGCCAAAGAGTTTGATCTTGGTTTCATCAGACCAGAGAATCTTGTTTCTCATGGTTAGAGTCCGTTAGGTGCCTTTTGGCAAACTCCAAGCGGGCTGTCATGTGCCTTTTACTGAAGAGGGGCTTCTGTCTGGCCACTCTACCATAAAGGCCTGATTGGTGGAGTGCTGCATAGATGGTTGTCTTTCTGGAAGGTTCTCCCATCTCCACAGAGGAACTTAGAGCTTTGTCAGTGGGACCATCGATTGCTCAGTTTGGCTGGACGGCAAACTCTAGGAAGAGTCATGGTGGTTCCAAACTTCTTCCATTTAAGAATGATGGAGGCCACTGTGTTCTTAGGGACCTTCAATGCTCGACACAATCCTGTCTCGGAGCTCTACGGACAATTCCTTCAACCTCATGGCTTGGTTTTTGCTCTGACATGCACTGTCAACTGTGGGACCTTATATAGACAGGTGTGTGTCTTTCCAAAACATGTCCAATCAATTGAATTTAACACAGGTGGACTCCAATCAAGTTGTAGAAACATCTCAAGGATGATCAATGGAAACAGAATGTACCTGAGCTCAATTTCAAGTCTCATAGTAAAGGGTCTGAATACTTATGTAAATAAGGTATTTCTGTTTTGTATTTTTAATACATTTTCAAACATTTCTAAAAACCTGCTTTCGCTTTGTCATTATGGGGTATTGTGTGTAGATTGCTGAGGATTTTTATTTATTTAATACATTTTAGAATAAGGCTGTAACGTAACAAAATGTGGAAAAAGTTAAGGGGTCTGAATACTTTCCAAAGGCAATATATATATATATATATATATATATATATATATATATATATTTTTTTTTATATACTATGGACTACGACAGTCAATGCCACTCAGATATTACTCGTCCTAATATTTATATATTTCTTAATTCCATTATTTTAGATTTGTGTGTAATGTTGTGAATTGTTAGATATCACTGCACTGTTGGAGCTAGGAACACAAGCATTTAGCTACACCCACAATAACATCTAAATATTTGATTTGAAATAAAATGTCAAACAAAGACAGAAGGATGTTACATTACAGAACGTTGACGTAGAAATATATTGCGTAGAACAGAAATGATTGTCTGTCAGATAGAACGGGGAATGGTGTCAGCTCTAGCCAACCATAAGAGCATTTCAAAACCCTTAATAAACCTCTGGATATTCTGTTTGATATTCTGACCAAACCCTTGTCTCTCTGTGTTTGACTGACATGCAGTCTGTCCAATCCCCTGTCAGAATGCAGGTCTGGTGACGGTGACGACGACGCCCCTCAACTGCGGCCCCCAGCTCAGGCTGCTCCTCGGTCGGCCAGCCAATGAGAAGCTGCTGATGCTTCTTCCTGTCGGTTACCCCGCCCCCGACGCCACCGTGCCCGACCTCACCCGCAAGCCACTTGACGACATCGTGGTGCACCTGTGACATCATCACTAAGGGCCCGGTCGAGTGACATCCTAGATGTAAGGGTACCTTCTGTCCTCGTCTCCTCCCAGTCATCTGCAATGATTTGTAAAGTAGCAACAGTCATCAAAATGTTTACTATTCTAATAAAATGCAACAATTGGACAATAAATGAAGATACTCCAAACTTTTTGAATTTTTATAATCCATCAGATATCAACTGAATTATAGCACACATAAAACGTTTTACTGGCACGGACAAATAATATTCAGGGATTTTGTTGGAAATTCAGGTATTCAATTTATTGTTAAATTTCACTTTTTTCTTCTTCTTAGAATGCATGTTCTAATGGTATCAGGTATTTGTTTGAAACTTTTTTGTGTTAAAATAAAGAAAATGGTATTACCTCATTTGCATAAACACATGGGGTGTGTTTGCATATATTAATAAATTAACATAAAGGGGTGGAACAAGGCTGCAGCCACCCAACCAGTGCTCTGTCTAGGCCTACTTGCACTCACCTGTGCTGTGTAGACTGCCTCAGTAATTACTGTTGTCACGTTCTAATTCAACATGCATGTCAATAGCAGAGGTGCATTCAGTTCGCATTAAAATTTGCTACGTTGCGGAACGATACATTTCTCCAAAACGTTCTTGTATGTTCTTTGAACGGACTTTGAGGTACATTTGGTGGGTGTGGCGAGGTGTGGCTTGAAGCAATGAGTGACGTATTTAAAGAACAGTGGCCATGCTGACAGCGTTCCAACAAAAAATCCCTTCCCCGTTTTTCAACTGGTTTTTCAGTACAGCACCTTTTCGGTTCAATTGAACGTTCTAGAACATACAAATGTACTGAACGCAGCCCTGGATACCGTCAGATTAAAAATGAACGGGTTTAGATTACACCTCTACAGTGGCCTCCACTAATATTGGCACCCTTGGTAAATATGAGCAAAACGGGCTGTGAATTTTTTTTTATTTGCTGTTTATCCTCTTTGGTCTTTCATTCAAAAATGTTCACAAAAAATTTGCCCATTGGGGGAACTCCACAATATTTTTGAGCTCATATTCTATAAGAGGTTCAGGAACTCAGTAGAATATTTGACGTGAAGGTACTCTGTTCTGGTGAGCTCCTCCCAAATCAAGCACTGTTCACGACTATACATTTGTTTTGATCACGTTACACATATATTTTGGGATTCCTCAAAGCCATTTGCCTGTGTGGAGTGGAGAAGAAACATCTCATTTCTCGCAATAGCATTTCCGTCTACTTTCCTTCTCCTCGCCGCCTCTCCTCAATTACCATTTCATCCAGTCGAGGAGAGGACGGAGGAGAGGAGGCGAGGAAAGGAGGGAGGAGAGGGGGCGAGGAGAGGATGGAGGAGAGGATGTGAGGAGAGAACAGAGGAGAGGAGGGAGGAGAGGACAGAGGAGAGGATGGAGGAGAGGACGGAGGAGAGGAGGGAGGAGAGGGGGCGAGGAGAGGATGGAGGAGAGGATGCGAGGAGAGAACAGAGGAGAGGAGGGAGGAGAGGAGTCGAGGAGAGAACGGAGGAGAGAACGGATGAGAGGACGGAGGAGAGGACAGAATAGAGGAGGGAGGAGAGGAGAGGAGAAGGAGGAAGAGAGGACAGAGGAGATGAGGGAGGAGAGGACGAGGAGGAGAGGACGGAGGAAAGGAGAGGACGGAGGAGAGGACAGAGGAGGGAGGGAGGAGAGGAGAGGATGGAGGAGAGGAAGGAGGAGAGGAGCAGGAGAGGATGGAGGAGAGGAGGTTCTCCCATTATACGTAGAGGGAAATAACATTGGTTACATCCCAATCATTGGCCACGCTTCCTCCCATAGTGAGCACTTGTTCACTTCCCTTCACTGATTTGAAACTAAATGACTGGTATAAGAAATATGGTGGAAACTTCCTCTTGAATGTAACCCAGTGGTTCTAAACCTTTTTTGGTTACTGTACCACCAACTACATTGGGCTCTGCCCGAAGTACCCCTGAAGTACTTTCTCATGTACACTTAAGGCCGTTCCATTCTGCCAGACACATTCTGTTAAAGGTCCCCAAAGCACACACATCCCTGGGTCGCTCCTCTTTTCAGTTCGCTGCAGCTAGCGACTGGAACGAGCTGCAACAAACACTCAAACTGGACAGTTTTTATCTCAATCATGGACACTCTTACTGACAGTTGTGGCTGCTTCACGTGATGTATTGTTGTCTCTACCTTCTTGCCCTTTGTGCTGTTGTTTGTGCCCAATAATGTTTGTACCATGTTTTGTGCTGCTACCATGTTGTGTTGCTACCATGTTGTTGTCATGTTGTGTTGCTACCATGCTGTTTTGTCATGTGTTGCTGCCTTGCTATGTCGTCTTTGGTCTCTCTTTATGTAGTGTTGTGTTGTCTCTCTTGTCGTGATGTGTGTTTTGTCCTATATTTATATTTTATTTACTTTTAATAACCAGCCCCCGCCAAGGGCCTTCTGGTAGGCCATC
The DNA here is from genome assembly GCF_016432855.1 of Salvelinus namaycush. Taxonomy (NCBI): domain Eukaryota; kingdom Metazoa; phylum Chordata; class Actinopteri; order Salmoniformes; family Salmonidae; genus Salvelinus; species Salvelinus namaycush. Next base: position 22,089 of record NW_024057836.1, read on the forward strand.
ATTGTAAATAATAATTTGTTCTTAACGGACTTGCCTAGTTAAATAAAGGTTAAATGAAAATAAAAAAGGCCAGTAAGCCTATGGCCTTAAATATCTTAAGATGTCCGCATGCTTCCCATCCGAAACAGTTCATGCATATATTATAACTACATTTTGTACCCCCTGTGGATAGGCCAAGTTACCCCCTAATACCCCACTAGTACCCTGGGTTGAGAACCACAGGTCTACCCTATGGCTCCACCAATCCAATGCTTTTAGAAGTAGTAAACTCAACTTAAACTCGACTCAATTTGAAAGATCATCAAAGTAAAATTGTAAAGAGCATCTAATTTCATATTGTAATACAATGACGTTTCTAATTCTTGAATGCCTGAATATTAAATTGGTCACTTTGATGAACATGATCATTTGAATTAGAAGACAACGTAAGAGAACCATTTAAAACGTCTGAAAATAAACATATATATATATATATTGTTCCTGACTTTACATTTGATCTAAGTCATTAGATTTGATGGGTTTATTATAGACAGTATTGCCTATTATAAAGCGCGTTTCAGTACAGCGCGAACCTAACGTAGCAGACATAAGAGAAACACGTTTTTTTTTCTAGAAGGTATACAGCTTTTGTCAAAAGGGACTTTTCGTAGCAGGTTTAGAAGTTACGCAACAGGTTAGGATAATTAACGTAGCAGTTTAGGATAATTAGGTTAGGAAAGGGGTTAGGGTTAGGGAAAATTTACAAAATAAAATCTACTTTTGATTTAAACTTTTGACAAAAGCTGTATCCCATCTAGCTTAGTAGCCAAGTACAGTTTCAAAGCTGTAAGTAATATCCAATACTAACCACTAGGTGGAAACATAACAATAGGGACAAGTTTCCGGTTACACAGACGAAGAAGAAGAAGAAGAACGGAAGCAGAAACTAACCCACTGCGCAGGCGTAAACCACGTACCCGATCTCTCGCAGCATCGCGCTGTTTTGGCCCTATGTTAGCTGGTGCCTGATCAGTGGTGTGTGTCAAGTCATACATACTGGGCTTGATTGGGAAGGCATAGCGGTGGAGAAGAAGGGGGACCCTAGACGCCCCGCGACGAAATGGCCGGGCAACAGTTTCAGTACGATGACAGCGGCAACACATTTTTCTACTTCCTAACGTCATTCGTTGGACTCATCGTCATCCCAGCCACATATTACCTCTGGCCCCGAGATCAGAATGCGGGTAAGGCCCCGATGTATACGACAAGATAGCATCGCCTAGCTAGCATGCTAAAGTTGGTTAGTTGGCTAAGTATGCTGTGTGTGTGATGGGTGAAGTTAGCTAGCCTGCTAACTAACAAATTCGATTAGCCAGTTCTGAGACGGACCACCACTAGCTACAGAGTTTTTCTTGCCAGCCAACTCTGTTGCTAGCTAGCTACATTCGCATGTTGTAGTTACCTAACGGTAACTAGCTGGCTGGCTGAAATACACAGAACAACAAGTAGTTAACTGACGTTACCAACTCTGCATTGCTAGGGGTGCTATGAAGCGTCATGCCCAATCTCGCTGCGTTCGTGTTTACATAACTAAGAAGCTAGCTACGAGCTAGCTAACTTTTTATTTTTTATTTGATACTGTATCAGTCTGATAACATCAGTGCCAATAACACATAACTAGCTAGTATTTCTCGTTCAGCTTAAAGTTTGGCTGGTGACTTAGCCAGCTAGCTGCGTCAGTTAGCTATATAACAAATGGTCCCGTCTAGCTAGCTAACTTTAGCTAGCTAGTTAACGGGTTACTCTGAATTTTACGTGGTCTTGCAAAATACTCTTTGCGACGTTCGTTACGTATGCTGCTGTTGACGTTAGCCAACGTTCGTGGGGGGTGCTAGCTAGCTAACTTGTATTTATTTAGTCACTTGGTTGATAACTAAGTAAAGCATTGGAAGGTTTTTGATATGGCCGTGAGGTTGAATTCATACAGGGGGGGGGGGGGGTAAATAAACACGTTTACCTTAGTATTGTAGCTATATCGTCACAGCTGTCTGTTATGCTAACGTTACCCGTGAAGTAACGTTAGCGGACTCAACTTCACTTCACGGTGAATGAAGTTTCTGATGTATTTCATCAACGGTGTGGATCCGAGACCGGGCTTTGTGGATCTTGCTCCTACTACATCGATTCGACCAAGGTCAATACTTAAAATAAAATATGAAACGTCCACCTTGTACCTATGTTTGTCCTCTGTAGTTGCTTGCCATTCTTTGTCTGCTGAAATTAATACTTTTTTCAATAACCGGTAATCAAATAGTACCCCCAAATGTTTTCTTGTTGAGATTCAATTGGCATATGCACATTAGCGCCGAGTTGCCATCTTAGAGCAACAGCAATGAGCAAACAGTCGGTGGTGGTATTTGAATAACGTTTATTTAAAAAAGTATGGGTTTTAGAAAACAAAGAATTGCATTCAACTACAGGGGACAAACATGGGTACAAGGTGTGCGTTTCATAATTTAAAGAAAATGAAGTATTGACCTTGGGCGATGTAGTTGGAGCTAGATACCACAAAGCCTGGTCTCAGCTCCACGCGATTGGTGACGTTCATTATGAACTTCCTTCTCCGTGGAATTTAGTCTGCCACCCAGGAAACAGTGTAGCCCCCCTGTATCCATTTGACAACGTGGAAATCGTATCAGACTATATGAATCGATGGCTACACCTAATGTCAGAATTGAAAATACCAGTGCAACATACAGACTGAGACTCCATGTACATCTAGCTAGATGACCTGTATGTTTGTGCAAAGAAGACATCCACATGTTGTTGAGAAGTCTACTACTAGCAGACTAGCCTGGCAGTAGCCTAGCCTAGCCCTGGCAGCAGGGGCATAGGCCTGGGTGGACACAGGCCCACCAACTGGGGAGCCAGGTCCACCCAATCAGATTGAGCAAAACAAATCATTTATTATTATTAATACTATCATTACAAATGTTGGCCCATCCAAATCTCTGCAGGCCCTCCCACTAACGAATTTCTGGCTATGTCCCTGCTAGGTGGCCAATATAGTACAGTAGGTAAGCTTCCAAAATAAACCATATTGCTGGATTTTATATAGAAGCGTGTAGGGCTGACCCCATTTAGTTGACTGGTCGATAGGTTGTTGGTCGATCGGGATTTCTTTAGTAAAAAAAAAAAAGATGGTGTATAAGATACAAAGCCTGGTCTCCTGAGTGGACTGATCCATTGTGGAGGCCGTGGGGACGGAACAGTCCGTCACTAAGACATGTGCTACTGATATTGTATATGATTAAGGACAATGGTGCAACACTAATAAATAAATATATATATATATATATATATTTTTATAACAAATGCTTTTTCTCCTGTGTTTGATAGCGGTCGCTGTCTGCAGTTCTGAAACATCAGTCCCACTGTTGAATTGGTACCTTTTCCTAGACCGTGTTGCTATGTGCATAATAGCAGAGTTAACCAGTATATTGGTGTTGAGAACAATGTGGCGGAAGCAGCAGCAGAGTTAGGAGACGAGAAAACAGCTGTTGCCTTAATTGTCAGGCGAGAAGAAACTCCCAACTTTAATTAGGTCTATAATCAATAGCTTAACTGTTAAATGTGCCTGGTTCTATAAATCATCCATAGATATCTACAGAAATAAGACACATCCTGTTGCCTGTTTGAGTGTTTGTTTAATAGCCTACTAATTCCATGAGCTCCAAGCCTTACGCAACAACAAAATGTCGGATAAACAATTTAACAAATTTTGCTATTTTTAATAGTGATATGACATTTTTGGCCGATATCGTGGTATTGTAAACACATCGTTCGTGGCCGGTGTTTGCTTGTTTGCAGACTTCTTTTGTACCGTTTTGACAGTGTTACTGTATCTTTCTTGACATGCAAAGACCCAAACGGCGTTCCATAGTATGTGGTGAAGCTAATAGCAGTGACGCTATTACCGCGTAACTCCGGTAGGGCAACATCTGAAAAATAGCGCACTTGGTAACGTATGGTGTAGCCGTTGCGCTACCAGTCGGCGAAAGCCAACATCACCACACACAGAACGGTTGATTGTCAAGGGTAATGAATTCCATTATCTTTGTGTTAATGAATTTCACCTTTGAGTTGTCTCTCTGAAATGTTCTTACTCTTTTAAATGACTGCTCGACTTGTTGACCGCTCGATCCACGCAGAAGACATTTTGTGGGCTAGTTTGGGAATGCTGTGTTGCACGTGTAGCGTGACATTTTACACGGCGTCATTACGTCATGTACCAACGTTATGTAGGTATGCACGGTAGTTTTGACATCGGTTTTTAACATCGCCGTTAAACTAGACATCGCCGTTAAACTAGACATCGCCGTTAAACTAGACATCGCCGTTAAACTAGACATCGGGTCATTAAACTAAATGTTGGCATTTTTAGCTAAATCGTCCGATTCCAATATGTTCACCGATATATCGTGCATCCCAAATTTAAAAAAAATATTTACTATACTGTTATAAAAGTTTTATTAGAACAGCCTTTCTGGTTTTACTTGTAATTTATGTAGTGTTTAAATTGTTCCAAAATATTATATTAATAATAACCCTCCTTTTTCTTAATCTCCATATTGTTATTATTATGATAATTTAAAGTATTGTCATTATCTTTAGTAGGTTTAGTATAGCAGCCTTGTATAAGCACCACTGAGTTGTAGGCCTTAGAGTGCATTCTGGTTAGTCTTTATAGCGTAACTTACTTAGGCCTATATTGCAATACTTAGTGTAATTATAAACTACTGTATCAATCACTTATTTGTTCATGTAATCACACGGCATATGAGTCATTCATGATTTGAAATGCAGTCAAGCATTTTAGTTATAAAATAACAAAGCGACCCGTTGAATAATTACCTTATACAATAACCTCACTGTTCCGTTTCTCCAATTCATAAACAAATCCATGCGACTTTTTTATTTATTAGTCTTGGCTGTTATAAAGTCTTTACAACAAAATAAAAAAATGTACCTGTTACAACACTCTCTGGTACGCTTTCCATTTATTTAGTGTTTACGCTGTGCCAAACAGTCCGATAGGGATAGCGTAATCTAAAAGCATCTGTTTACATACAATATGCACACGTCACTTCCTCCTTCATCTCCAGTATATTAGATAGGACGTCATTGTCAATAACAATTTGTTCTTAACTGACTTAAAGGTTAAATCATTTTTAATATATATATATATATATTTTTTTTTTTTTATAAATATATGTCACCTAGTCCAATTTTATTCCACACATCTGCTTTACCCTTTACCTCGCGTGAGAAACCAAACATTCCCGGTTCGAGTTTATTTTTCACATCTACGTCCATTTAGCTCTCACGTGTTTTTCGAAGTTTGTTTATAACCAATTTATTGACGTGAATATGATATAGGTCGGACCCTATTGGTCACGTGCATGCGACGCATACGTGTGTCACGTAAAGAGAGCAAGCGTTAGAATGAATGGGAATGAATGAAGTGGGAATGGGAATGGGAATGGGAATGTTTTTTCCTAACAAATGAGGGTTTTGTTAAATGAACTTTTCAGTCAGAAATGGGGAGGGGCGGCTGTCGGCTTTCTCTGGGGAGGGGAGGGCGGCTGTCGGCTTTCTCTGGGAGGGGAGGGGCTGTGCGCTTTCTCTGGGAGGGGGGGGGCTGTCGCTTTCTCTGGGGGAGGGAGGGGGGCTGTCGGCTTTCTCTGGGGGAGGGGAGGGGGCTGTCGGCTTTCTCTGGGGAGGGGGAGGGCTGTCGGCTTCTCTGGGAGGGAGGGGGGCTGTCGGCTTTCTCTGGGGGGAGGGAGGGGGCTGTCGGCTTTCTCTGGGGGGGGAGGGGGGCTGTCGGCTTTCTCTGGGGGAGGGGAGGGGGGGGGCTGTCGGCTTTCGCTGGGGGGGGGGCTGTCGGCTTTCGCTGGGGCTGTGGCTTCTCTGGGAGGGGGGGGGCTGTCGGCTTTCTCTGGGGGAGGGGGAGGGGGGCTGTCGGCTTTCTCTGGGGGGGAGGGGGGCTGTCGGCTTTCTCTGAGGGAGGGGGGGGGTTATTTTACTCTAAACACTTCTATGAACACACATCCACATGTGTGTGACTCCCTGTCTAACGTGTGTGTGACCCCAGAACAGCTGCGTCTGAAGAGCCTGCGGAAGGTCCATGGACGGTGTCTGTGGTACCGTCTCCGCTTGATGAAGTCACAGCAGAGCATCATACCCACACTAAAGTGAGTCACTTCTCTAATGAACCAGAAACTAGTTGTCTCTCTTTCTTTCTGTGTGTCTCTCTCTCTTTCTGTGTGTCTCTCTCTCTCTTTCTGTGTGTCTCTCTCTCTCTTTCTGTGTGTCTCTCTCTCTTTCTGTGTGTCTCTCTCTCTTTCTGTGTGTCTCTCTCTCTTTCTGTGTGTCTCTCTCTCTTTCTGTGTGTCTCTCTCTTTCTTTCTGTGTGTCTCTCTTTCTTTCTGTGTGTCTCTCTCTCTTTCTGTGTGTCTCTCTCTTTCTGTGTGTCTCTCGCTTTCTCGCTCTCTGTGTGTCTCTCTCTCTGTCTCTCGCGCTCTCTCTCTTTCTGTGTGTGTCGCTCTCTCTCTCTTTCTGTGTGTGTCTCGCTCTCTCTCTGTGTCTCTCACGCTCTCTCTTTCTGTATGTCTCTCGCTCTGTCTGTCGCTCTCTCTTTCTCTCTCTCAGTGTGTCTCTCTCTGTCTTTCTCTCTCTGTCTTTCTCTCTCTGTGTGTCTCTCTCTCTCTCTCTGTGTGTCTCTCTCTCTCTCTCTGTCTCTCTCTCTCTCTCTCTCTCTCTTTCTGTGTCTCTCTCTCTCTGACTTTCTGTGTGTGTGTGTGTGTGTGATAACCTGTTGTTTGTGTGTATAGGAAAGCAGGCCTATTGTTTGGCTGGGCTGTATTTCTGCTGCTGGCCTACAAAGTGTCCAAGCTGGACCGAGAGTACCAGGAGTACAACCCTTATGAAGTCCTCGGCCTGGACCAGGTAATACACACACTACTTGACCAAATAATGTTGACACATGCTCCTTGAATATGGAGTTGGTCCCCCCTTTGCTGCTATAACAGCCTCCGCTCTTCTGGGAAGGCTTTCCCCTAGATGTTGGAACATTGCTGCTATAACAGCATAGGGAAGGAGGGGGACATGCGCTAAAGCTCACCATCTTGGGAAGGCTCCTGTCTCTAGACTGAAAACATTTGGAAGCACTAGGGACATTGCTGCTATAACAGCCTCCATCTTCTGGGAAGGCCTTCCACTAGATGTTGGAACATTGCTGCTATCACCCCACTCTTCTGGGAAGCCTCACTAGATGTTGGAACATTGTGCTATAACACCTCCACTCTTCTGGGAAGGCTTTCCGATGTTGGAACATTGCTGCTATAACAGCTCCACTCTTCTGGGAAGGCTTTCCACTAGATGTTGGAAATTGCTGTATAAACACCTCCACTTTTGGAAGCCTTCCACTAGATGTTGGAACATTGCTCTATAACAGCCTCCACTCTTCTGGGAAGGCTCCTAGATGTTGGAACATTGCTGCTATACAGCCTCCCTCTTCTGGGAAGGCTTTCCACTAGATGTTGGACATTGCTGCTGTAACAGCCTCCACTCTTCTGGGAAGGCTTCCACTAGATGTTGGAACATTGCTGCTATAACAGCCTCCACTCTTCTGGAAGGCTTTCCACTAGATATTGGAACATTGCTGTTATAACAGCCTCCACTCTTCTGGGAAGGCTTTCCACTAGATGTGAACATTGCTGATAACAGCCTCCACTCTTCTGGGAAGGCTTTCCACTAGATGTTGGAACATTGCTGCTATAACAGCCTCCACTCTTCTGGGAAGGCTTTCCATAGATGTTGGAACATTGCTGCTGTAACAGCCTCCACTCTTCTGGAAGGCCTTCCACTAGGATGTTGGAACATTGCTGCTATAACAGCCTCCACTCTTCTGGAAGGCTTTCACTAGATGTTGGAACATTGCGCTATAACAGCCTCCACTCTTCTGGGTCATTCCACTAGATGTGGAACATTGCTGCTATAACAGCCTCACTCTTCTGGAAGTCATTCCACTAGATGTTGGAACATTGCTGCTATACAGCTCCACTCTTCTGGGAAGGCTTTCACTAGATGTTGGAACATTGCTGCTATAACAGCCTCCGCTCTTCTGGGAAGGCTTTCCACTAGATGTTGGAACATTGCTGCTATAACGCCTCGCTCTTCTGGAAGGCTTTCCACTAGATGTTGGAACATTGCTGCTATAACAGCCTCCACTCTTCTGGGAAGGCTTTCCCTAGATGTTGGAACATTGCTGCTATAACAGCCTCCACTCTTCTGGGAAGGCTTTCCACTAGATGTTGGAACATTGCTGCTATAACAGCCTCCGCTCTTCTGGGAAGGTTTTCCACTAGATGTTGGAACATTGCTGCTATAACAGCCTCCGCTCTTCTGGGAAGGCTTTCCACTAGATGTTGGAACATTTGCTGCTATAACAGCCTCCACTCTTCTGGGAAGGCTTTCCACTAGATGTTGGAACATTGCTGCTATAACAGCCTCCACTCTCTGGGAAGGCTTTCCACTAGATGTTGGAACATTGCTGCTATAACAGACTCCACTCTTCTGGGAAGCTTTCCACTAGATGTTGGAACATTGCTACTATAACAGCCTCCACTCTTCAGGAAGGCTTTCCACTAGATGTTGGAACATTGCTGCTGTAACAGCCTCCACTCTTCTGGGAAGGCTTTCCACTAGATGTTGAACATTGCTGCTGTACAGCCTCCACTCTTCTGGGAAGGCTTTCCACTAGATGTTGGAACATTGCTGCTATAACAGCCTCCACTCTTCTGGAAGTTTCCACTAGATGTTGGAACATTGCTGCTATAACAGCCTCCACTCTTCAGGGAAGGCTTTCCACTAGATGTTGGAACATTGCTGCTATAACAGCCTCCACTCTCTGGAAGGCTTTCCACTAGATGTTGAACATTGCTGCTATAACAGCCTCCTCTCTCTGGAAGGCTTTCCACTAGATGTTGGAACATTGCTGCTATAACAGCCTCCACTCTTCTGGGAAGGCTTTCCACTAGATGTTGAACATTGCTGCTATAACAGCCTCCACTCTTCTGGAAGGCTTTCCACTAGATGTTGGAACATTGCTGCTATAACAGCCTCCACTCTTCTGGGAAGCTTTCACTAGATGTTGAACATTCTGCAGGGACTTCTTCCATTAAGCCACAAGAGCATTAGTGAGGTCGGCCACTGATGTTGGGCGATTAGACCTGGCTCGCAGTCGGCGTTCCAATTCATCCCAAAGGTGTTCGATGGGGTTGAGGTCAGGGCTCTGTGCAGGCCAGTCAAGTTCTTCCACACCGATCTCAACAAACCATTTCTGTATGGACCTCGTTTTGTCCACGGGGGGGTATTGTCATGCTGAAACAGGAAAGGGCCTTCCCAAAACTGTTGCCACAAAGTTGGAAGCACAGAATCTTCTAGAATGTTGTTGCACTGACAGACGTGTACAGATACATAGCCATTAAGAGAAACAATATGGATTGAACAGTTGTAGACGTGTGTGTGTGTGTGTGTGTGTAGGGAGCGTCTGTATCAGAGATTAAGAAGCAGTACCGTCTGCTGTCGCTGAAGTTCCATCCTGATAAAGGAGGAGATGAAGACTTGTTCATGAGGATCGCCAAAGCACACTCCGCGTAAGTCTGTCTCTGTCTGTCTCTGTCTGTCTCTGTCTGTCTCTGTCTGTCTCTGTCTGTGTCTCTGTCTGTGTCTCTGTCTGTGTCTCTGTCTGTGTCTCTGTCTGTCTCTGTCTGTGTCTCTGTCTGTCTCTGTGTGAACTAGATTATATAACAATGTTAATATGAATCAATGGGTGTTTCTCAATATGCATACTACCATGCTACACTCTCATGGTCCGAGTGCATTCTCCGACCACGTTCTCTTGACTACGTTCTTGTGAGGACGAGAGTGTGGAGAACACATAAAACAATACATTTGAGAACCACTCCGAGCAGCACCTCCCCTACTGTATTACCTCACGCTGAGCAGCACTCCCCCTACTGTATTACCTCAGCACTCCCCTACTGTATTATCTCACGCTGAGCACACTCCCTACTGATTACTCACCTGAGCACACTCCCTACTGTATACCTCACGCTGAGCAGCACTCCCCTACTGTATTACCTCACGCTGAGCAGCAGCAGCACTCCCCCTACTGTATTACCTCACGTGAGCAGCACTCCCTCTACTGTTACCTCACGCTGAGCAGCACTCCCCTACTGTATTACCTCACGCTGAGCAGCACTCCCTCTACTGTATTACCTCACGCTGAGCACACTCCCCTACTGTATTACCTCACGCTGAGCACACTCCCCTACTGTATTACCTCACCTGAGCAGCACTCCCTCTACGTGATTACCTCAGCACTCCTCACTGTATTACCTAGCACTCCCCCTACTGTATTATCTCACGCTGAGCAGCACTCCCCCTACTGTATTACCTCACGCTGAGCGCACTCCCTCTACTGTATTACCTCACGCTGAGCAGCACTCCCCTACTGTTTACCTCACGCTGAGCAGCACACTCCCCCTACTGTATTAACTCACGCTGACAGCACTCCCCCTACTGTTATTACCTCACGCTGAGCACACTCCCCTACTGTATTACCTCACGCTGACAGCACTCCCCCTACTGTATTACCTCACGCTGAGCAGCACTCCCCTACTGTATACTCACGCTGACAGCACTCCCTATGTATTACTCACGCTGAGCAGCACTCCTCTACTGTATTACCTCAGCACCTCCCCTACTGTATTACCTCACTCTGAGCAGCACTCCCCCTACTGTATACCTCCGCTAGAGCACACTCCCCCTACTGTATTACCTCAGCAACTCCCCTACTGTTACCTCACGCGGAGCACCCCTCCCCCTACTGTATTACCTCACGCGGAGCAGCACTCCCCTACTGTATTACTCCACTAGCAGCACTCCCCCTACTGTATTACCTCACGCCGAGCAGCACTCCCCCTACTGTATTACCTCACGCTGAGCAGCACTCCCCCTACTGTATTACCTCGACTCGAGCAGCACCCCCCTACTGTATTACCTCACGCTGAGCAGCCCTCCCCCCTACTGTATTACCTCACCTCGAGCAGCCTCCCCCTACTGTATTACCTCACGCTGAGCACCCCCCCTACTGTATTACCCACGCTGAGCACACTCCCCCTACTGTATTACCTCACGCTGAGCAGCACTCCCCCTACTGTATTACCTCACACTGAGCAGCACTCCCCCTACTGTATTACCTCACGCCGAGCAGCACTCCCCTACTGTATTACCTCACGCTGGCGGGCACTCCCCTACTGTATTACCTCACGCTGAGCAGCACTCCCCCTACTGTATTACCTCACGCTGAGCAGCACTCCCCCTACGTATTACCTCACGCTGAGCAGCACTCCCCTACTGTATTACCTCAGCACTCCCCCTACTGTATTACTCACTCTGAGCAGCACCTCCACTATTATTACCTCAGCACTCCCCCTACTGTATCCTCACGCTGAGCAGCACTCCCCCTTACTGTATTACCTCACGCTGAGCAGCACCCTCTACTGTATTACCTCAGCACTCCCCCTACTGTATTACCTCACGCTGAGCAGCACTCCCCCTCCTGTATTAACTCACGCTGAGCAGCATCCCCCTACTGTATTACCTCACGCTGAGCAGCACTCCCCTACTGTATTACCTCACGCTGAGCAGCACTCCCTACTGTATTACCTCACGCTGAGCAGCACTCCCTCACTGTATTACCTCACGCTGAGCAGCACTCCCTCTACTGTATTCCCACGCTGAGCACATCCCCCTACTGTAACCTCACGCTGAGCAGCACTCCCCTACTGTATTACCTCAGCACTCCCTACTGTATTACCTCCGCGAGCAGCACTCCCCTACTGTATTACCTCACGCTGAGCAGCACTCCCCTACTGTATTACCTCACGCTGAGCAGCACTCCCCTACTGTATTACCTCACGCTGAGCAGCACTCCCTACTGTATTACCTACGCTGAGCAGCACTCCCTCTACTGTATTACCTCACGCTGAGCAGCACTCCCCTACTGTATTACCTCACGCTGAGCAGCACCTCCCCTACTGGTATTACCTCACGCTGAGCAGCACTCCTACGTATTACCTCACCTACCTGAGCAGCACTCCCCTACTGTATTACCTCACGCTAAGCAGCACTCCCCTACTGTATTACCTCACGCTGAGCAGCACCCCCCTACTGTATTACCTCACGCTGACAGCACCCCTACGTATACCTCAGCACTCCCCCTACTGTATTACCTACGCTGAGCAGCACTCCCTCTACTGTATTACCTCAGCACTCCCCTACTGTATTACCTCACGCTGACCAGCACTCCCTCTACTGTATTACCTCAGCACTCCCCCTACTGTATTACCTCACGCTGAGCAGCACTCCCCTACTGTATTACTCACGCTGAGCAGCACCCCCTACTGTATTACCTCAGCACCCCCTACTGTATTACCTCACGCTGAGCAGCCCTCCCCCTACTGTATTACCTCACGCTGAGCAGCACTCCCCCTCTTGTATTACCTCACGCTGAGCAGCACTCCCCTACTGTATTACCTCACGCTGAGCAGCACTGCATCCCCTACTGTATTACCTCACGCTGAGCAGCACTCCCTCTACTGTATTACCTCACCTGAGCAGCACTCCCCTACTGTATTCCTCACGCTGAGCAGCACCTCCCTACTGTATTACCTCACGCTGAGCAGCACTCCCCCTACTGTATTACCTCACGCTGAGCAGCACTCCCCCTACTGTATTACTCACGCTAAGCACACTCCCCTACTGTATTACTCACGCTGGGCAGCACCCCCCTACTGTATACCTCACGCTGAGCAAGCACTCCCCTACTGTATTACCTCAGCACTCCCCCTACTTATTACCTCACGCTGAGCAGCACTCCCTCTACTGTATCCTCAGCACTCCCCTACTGTATTACCTCACGCTGGAGCACACTCCCTCTACTGTATTACCTCACACTCCCCTACTGTTTACCTCACGCTGAGCAGCACTCCCCTACTGTATTACCTCACCTGAGCAGCACTCCTCTACTGTATTACCTCACGCTGAGCAGCACTCCCTCTACTGTATTACCTCACCGCTGAGCAGCACCCCCCTACTGTCTTACCTCACGCGAGCCACTCCCCTACTGTATTACCTCAGCACTCCCCCTAATGTATTACCTAGCCACTCCCCTACTGTATTACCTCACGCTGAGCAGCACTCCCCCTACTAGTTACTCACGCTGAGCACACTCCCTCTACTGTATTCCTCACGCTGAGCAGCCCTCCCCTACTGTATTACCTCACGCTGAGCAGCACTCCCTACTGTATTACCTCACGCTGAGCCCTCCCTACTGTATACCTCACGCTGAGCAGCACTCCCCTACTGTATTACCTCACGCTGAGCAGCACTCTCCTACTGTATTACCTCACGCTGAGCAGCACTCCCCTACTTTATACCTCACTGAGCAGCACTCCCCTACTGTATTACCTCACGCTGAGCAGCACTCCCCCTACTGTATTACCTCACGCTAAGCAGCACTCCCCCTACTGTATTATCTCACGCTGAGCAGCACTCCCCCTACTGTATTACCTCACGCTAAGCAGCACTCCCCCTACTGTATTACCTCACGCTGAGCAGCACTCCCCCTACTGTATTACCTCAGCACTCCCCCTACTGTATTATCTCACTCTGAGCAGCACTCCCCCTACTGTATTACTCAGCACTCCCCTACTGTATTATCTCACGCTGAGCAGCACTCCCCCTACTGTATTACCTCCACGCTAAGCAGCACTCCCCCTACTGTATTACCTCACTCTGAGCAGCACCCCCTACGTATTACTCACTCTGAGCAGCACTCCCCTACTGTATTACCTCATAGCACTCCCCCTACTGTATATCTCACGCTGAGCAGCACTCCCCCTACTGTATTACCTCACGCTAAGCACACCCCCCCTACTGTATTACCTCACGCTGAGCAGCCCTCCCCCTACTGTATTACCTCACGCTGAGCACCACTCCCCCTACTGTATTACCTCACGCTGAGCAGCACCCCCCCTACTGTATTACCTCACCATTCACTGAATCTTCTTCCAGACAGAACAATGACAACAATAGAGACAAAACAAGATATACACACAGTTTTTACTTCATAACTATCAGCTCGATATGTGAGAATTGTAATAATCTAGTTAGCCTGCTAGTTAAACAGGCAAAAATGACCTACACTAATGTTATTCAAGGGAGATGTACATTTGTTGTGAGTAGCTAACAATTCTTCGTGGCTATCTGGCTAGCTGTCAGTACTAGTAGCTAGCCAGTTAGCCCTATTGACTTATTATGGGATCGCTCTCTACTCTAAGTAGGCAGGTAAACATGCCCATATTGATCACAGCATGTATTTATTAACGTATCAAGATATCAAATATTGTAGTCTGGTAACATATGAGACGTGAATAGGCAACGTTTCATTCCCGAGTGTATTTGCTCTCGTTTCAGCTCAAATAATGGCTGCCATTTTGATTTCAAGGACATTTGCGTCATATATTTTTGTCTGTTGAAGCTTTCATCGACGCATGTCCGAACGAAGTATGCATTTCAGAAGGGCCCTCTGTGCGCCGTGTGGCATACTTTGATTTGGACTCGTACTCCCACCTTCCATCGTTCTCCGGTTTGCGTGCTCGGAGCACGGTAGTATGCATTTTGAGAAACACCCAATGTGTTTCCTTCATCTAGTAACTTTCTTCCTTTCCGACCCTTTTTTTCCCCCAGGCTGACCAATGACGAGTCAAGACAGAACTGGGAGACCTACGGCAACCCAGATGGTCCAAGAGGTACATCTAGTCAACAACCTGGTTCAACTTCTCAATGTTATCATATTTTAATAATAATTTCATTGATGCTACGTCCCAAGTGTGTCTCCTTCCTCCAAAAGTGTGCACTTGCTCCACCAATCCAATGCTTTTAGACTAGTGGACACTTCGGAGGAAAGGAGATCGTGGAGCGTCACGTACCTCTGGACTCTAATTCAGGCCCGCGGGTGGTTTGGCTAATACAAATAAAATAAATATGTTTTTTTCCCAAAACTGTGAAGAAATTTGAATGGACCTACGTATTTAGTCTCTTCACTGTGTCCAGCTTGATAAGACTTTGATAAGTCTCGTCACTGTGTCCAGCTTGATAAGTCTCTTCACTGTGTCCAGATTGATAAGACTTTGATAAGTCTCGTCACTGTGTCCAGCTTGATGAGACATTGATAGTCTCGTCACTGTGTCCACTTGTAATCCGTCACTGTGTCAGCTTGAAGTCATTGATAAGCTCTCACTGTGTCCGCTTGATAAGTCTCGTCACTGTGCCACTTGATGGACATTGATAAGCTCGTCACTGTGTCCACGTGATAAGACATTGATAAGTTCTTCACGTGTCCTTGATAGACTTGATAGTCCTTCACTGTGTCCGCTTGATAAGACATTTGAATAGTCTCTTCACTGTGTCCAGCTTGATAAGTCTCGTCACTGTGTCCAGCTTGATGAGACATTGATAAGTCTCTTCACTGTGTCCAGCTTGATAAGACATTGATAGTCTCGTCACTGTGTCCAGCTTGATAAGTCTCGTCACTGTGTCCAGCTTGATGAGACATAAGTCTCTTCACTGTGTCCAGCTTGATAAGTCATTGATAAGTCTCGTCACTGTGTCCAGCTTGATAAGTCATTGATAAGTCTCGTCACTGTGTCCAGCTTGATAAGACATTGCTAGTCTCGTCACTGTGTCCAGCTTGATAAGTCATTGATAAGTCTCTTCACTGTGTCCAGCTTGATAAGTCTCTTCACTGTGTCCAGCTTGATAAGACATTGATAAGTCTCGTCACTGTGTCCAGCTTGATAAGTCATTGATAGTCTCGTCACTGTGTCCAGCTTGATAAGTCATTGATAAGTCTCGTCACTGTGTCCAGCTTGATAAGTCATTGATAAGTCTCGTCACTGTGTCCAGCTTGACAACAGTCATCTAAATCAAAGCTAGACAGTCAGGGAGCATCAAATATTCCAAAAGCGATGGATAGAGGGAAATGTTTTTGCTCATTTTGATGGCGTGGAAATATAATCATTTTTAAGTGTGACCGTCCGGACCTCGTTGAAGACCG
Source organism: Salvelinus namaycush (assembly GCF_016432855.1). NCBI lineage: Eukaryota > Metazoa > Chordata > Actinopteri > Salmoniformes > Salmonidae > Salvelinus > Salvelinus namaycush. The sequence continues at coordinate 38,317 of NW_024057836.1, forward strand.
AATGTGCCCCCCCACCCCCCCTTACCGGGACAAAATTAGTTTGAAACCCCTGGTCTAGTTCCATTTAAACAATCTACATTTCATGTCTCCTCCTTTCTCCTCCTCCTCTCCCTCCTACTCCAGCCACTAGTTTTGGCATCGCTCTGCCTGCGTGGATCGTAGACTCCAAGAACTCTATGCTGGTATGTATTTTTCCTGTTAGGTTTTATCCACCTGTTGTTTATACATTACTGAGTTAACAGATCTCTCCCTCACCCCCTCTCTCTCTCCCTCTCTCCCTCACCCCCTCTCTCTCTCCCTCTCTCCCTCACCCCCTCTCTCTCTGTCCTCTCTCTCTCCTCCCCTCACCCCCTCTCTCTCTCTCTCTCTCCCTCACCCCTCTCTCTCTCTCTCTCTCCTCACCCCTCTCTCTCTCTCTCTCTCTCCTCACCCCTCTCTCTCTCTCTCTCTCTCTCCCCCCCCCCTCTCTTTCTCTCTCTCTCTCTCTCCCTCACCCCCTCTCTCTCTCTCTCTCTCTCCCTCACCCCCTCTCTTTCTCTCTCTCTCTCCCTCACCCCTCTCTTTCTCTCGTCTCTCTCCCTCACCCCCCCTCTCTTTCTCTCTGTCTCTCTCCCTCACCCCTCTCTTTTCTCTCTGTCCTCTCCCTCACCCCTCTCTTTCTCTCTTCTCTCTCCTCACCCCCCTCTCTCTCTCTCTGTCTCTCTCCCTCACCCCCTCTCTTTCTCTCTGTCTCTCTCCCTCACCCCTCTCTCTGTCTCTCTCCCTCACCCCCTCTCTCTGTCTCTCTCCCTCACCCCCTCTCTCTGTCTCTCTCCCTCACCCCCTCTCTCTGTCTCTCTCCTCACCCTCTCCTCTGTCTCTCTCCCTTCACCCCCTCTCTCTGTCCCCCTGTCTCTCTCTGTCCCCCTGTCTCTCTGTCTCTGTCTCTCACCCCCTCTCTGTCTCTCTCTCTCTCCGTCTCTCTCTCTGTCTCTCCTCTCCCTCACCCCCCCTCTCTCTCCGTCTCTCGCTCTGTCTCTCTGTCTCTCTCTCTCTCCTCTGTCTCGCTCTCTCTCCCTCTCCGTCTCTCTCTCTGTCTCTGTCTCTCACCCCCTCTGTCTCCCTCTCTCACCCCCTCTCCCCCTCCCCCCCCTCCCTCTCTCACCCCCTCTCTCCTCTGTCTCCCTCTCTCTCCCCCCTCTCCCCCCCCTCTCTCCCCCCCCCCTCCCTCTCTCTCCCCCCCCCTCCATCTCTCTCCCCCCCCCCTCTCCGTCTCTCTCCCCCCCTCCCCCTCTCCCCCCCCCCTCTCTGTCTCTGTCTCTCTCCCTCTCTGTCTCCCCCTCTCCCCCCCCCCTCTCTGTCTCTCTCTCTCTGTCTGTCTCTGTCTCGCTCTCTGTCTCTCTCCGTCTCTCTCTCTGTCTCTCACCCCCTCTCTGTCTCTCTCCGTCTCTCACCCCCTCTGTCTCTCTCTCTCTCTCCCCCCCCCCTCTCTGTCTCTCTCTCTCTCCCCCCCCCCCACCCCCTCTCTGTCTCTCACCCCCTCTCTGTCTCTCACCCCCTCTCTGTCTCTCTCTCTCTCTCTCTCCTCTGTCTCTCTCTCCCTCTCCCCCCCCCCCCCCTCTGTCTCTCTCCCTCTCCGTCTCTCTCTCTGTCTCTGTCTCTCACCCCCTCTCTCTGTCTCTCCCCCCCCCCCCCCCTCTCTGTCTCTAGGTATTGCTGGTCTATGGTCTAGCCTTCATGGTCATCCTACCTGTTGTTGTGGTAAGAGACCTCTGTTACCATAGAAACTCAGATCTGTGTGTGTGTTGCTTGGGCAATACACTAGTATACGGTATAAACGGTGTATTTCAAAAATACTGATGGAATGATTTTCAATACCGTCTCGTGGGCGGTGCTTAGAACTATAATAAATATGTCTCAAATGATCTCCAGCTCAGGGCTCCAGCTTTGCAGCTGGTTTACTAACTTGCTAGCTAACTTGCTAGCTAAGTGGATAGATGTCAAGGTCAAGGCTGCAGTCCAAACACGTTATTTTTCCCCCCCCTCAGCCCTTGCGCTAGCCACTTTGCCTCGGGGGGGGGGGGATCTAGTCCAAACCGGATGCAGTTTGTTTGCCATCTTAAGTGGAAGTCCAGTTCACTGACGTTGGACCCCTCGGCCCCTGATTTAGCTCGAGGGAGCGAGTGAACATCTTTGGTCACTTGCGAGATTGATATGACCCACAATTCAATGCAAACTGTAGTCACATGTCAAACTCTGGTGGCCGTGAAGTGTCAAATGTAATCAAGGCTGCATTTTCGGCATGTCAGAAAAAAGTATGAAGCTACCTTGCTAAAATAAATAAATATATATATTCACACACACATTGATTTTAGCGTTGGTAAATTGGCTTAGTCTCATAGTGAGGAGCCTATAATACGTTGCTAGATTCATAAACATGTTTTTTTGCAATTCTGAAATATATTGGAATAAATGACCAAACTATAAAACTAGCTAGCCGGCAATGGGTAACTGTAGCTAGCTAGCTACCTGACAGAAGTGCTGGCTAGATACGTTAGCTTACTAGGTTTAGGGGCTGAGGGGTTTAGGGGCTGAGGGGTTTGGGGGCTGAGAGGGGTTTGGGGGCTGAGAGGGGTTTGGGGGCTGAGAGGGGTTTGGGGGCTGAGAGGGGTTTGGGGGCTGAGAGGGGTTTGGGGGCTGAGAGGGGTTTGGGGGCTGAGAGGGGTTTGGGGGCAGAGAGGGGTTTGGGGGCAGAGAGGGGTTTGGGGGCAGAGGGGTTTAGGGGCCGAGAGGTTTGGGGGCCGAGGGGGGTTTGGGGGCCGAGGGGGGTTTGGGGGCCGAGAGGGGTTTGGGGGCCGAGAGGGGTTTGGGGCTGAGTGCTATCTACTTTGAGTTTGAAACGCAGCCCAAGCTTCTTGATGACAGCAGAGACGTTCAACCCCTTCCTGGATCAAAATCCCTGCTGCCTACATTGTTTTGTTCGTCTCCCAAAAAAGATCGCTTATTATTATATAAACGGAAACGGTATGCAAATCTGAGTACCTCCCAACAACTAACCAATGGTACGGAAACGGTATGAACTTCTGGAAACCTCCCAACCCTCGTCTCTGCTCTTCTCTAGTTCCTTCAATCTTTCCTCAACTCTCTCTTCTCCACCTCAGGGTACGTGGTGGTATCGGTCTATACGTTACAGTGGAGACCAGATACTAATCAACACAACACAACTCTTCATGCACTTTATGTACAAGACGCCTAACATGAACATGAAACGTGAGTTAACCGCAGTTTAAAGGGATACTTCACCCAAATTAGAAAATTACACATTTTGTTTCCTTACCGTGTAATCAGTCTATGGACCAGGTGTGACAACAAACCATGCTTTGGCTTAGGTTACCTGGCCACTGTTTCCAAATGCTAACTTTCTAGCATTTGTGGCACAAATCGAATTAGTCAATGGTACTGATATTATCATTTTTCACGCTTCATGTGTAGGGTTATCCATGGTGTTGACGGCTGCGTTCGAGTTTGACCCCCGCAGCAACAAAGAGGCCACCATACGACCCACGGACAACATCCAAGTACCACAGGTAAAGTAGTGCCTGTCGTTCTGCTTGCCTGTCTGTCTGCCTGCCTGTCTGTCTGCCTGCCTGTCGTTCTGCCTGCCTGTCGTTCTGCCTGCCTGTCGTTCTGCCTGCCTGTCGTTCTGCCTGCCTGTCGTTCTGCCTGCCTGTCGTTCTGCCTGCCTGTCGTTCTGCCTGCCTGTCTGTCTGCCTGCCTGTCGTTCTGCCTGCCTGTCGTTCTGCCTGCCTGTCGGTCTGCCTGCCTGTCGGTCTGCCTGCCTGTCGGTCTGCCTGCCTGTCGGTCTGCCTGCCTGTCGTTCTGCCTGCCTGTCGTTCTGCCTGCCTGTCGGTCTGCCTTAGGGATGCAAACTAGTCACTTTTCGTTGAAATTCAGTTTTGAATCCAAAATAAGTGACCTTCGTGATTCGTGTAGATCCGGTGAGAAAAGTTCATGGGGTGGGGGGGGGCTTTGGATCAGGCTACTGGTTGTTCGTGGGGGGGGGGTGGGCTTTGGATCAGACTACTGGTTGTTCGTGGGGTGGGGGGGCTTTGGATCAGACTACTAGTTGTTCGTGGGGTGGGGGGGCTTTGGATCAGACTACTGGTTGTTCGTGGGGTGGGGGGGGGGGGGGGGGCTTTGGATCAGACTACTGGTTGTTCGTGGGGTGGGGGGGGGCTTTGGATCAGACTACTGGTTGTTCGTGGGGTGGGGGGGCTTTGGATCAGACTACTGGTTGTTCGTGGGGTGGGGGGGGCTTTGGATCAGACTACTGGTTGTTCGTGGGGTGGGGGGGCTTTGGATCAGACTACTGGTTGTTCGTGGGGTGGGGGGGGGCTTTGGATCAGACTACTGGTTGTTTGTGGGGTGGGGGGGGGCTTTGGATCAGACTACTGACTGTAAGAGAAAGGGTGATGCACGTTTTGAGCAATACTGGCTGTTATCCAAGGCTCAGCCAATCGCAACAGCAGAATGCAGCACGCCACTGAAGAGAGAAGAGACAACCAGTTTGCCTGTTACGGCGTCAGCGCTCTGGAAAGACCGCAGAGAGTAGAAAGGCAGGTTTCCAGTTACAGCAGCGCGTCCCCTGAACGATAACGATGAGGTAGGTGAGAAGCCTGACCACGGAGACGGGGGTGAGAAGGTGATGGAAGCCGACTTGATGAGCTGTAACCGAAAAACAACTGGCATTTGGGAAAGTTTTGAGGTGAGGGAGAAAGTGCGGTGGAACGAGTATTGTTAGCATTTTAAGTAACGTTATCTTGCTAGCTGGAGCGAATTCTCCGTTAGCGAAGTTAGCCAGAGGAACCTATAGAGGTGAAAGGAACAACACTCCCTCTCTCTCACTACTTCTATACACAGTGGATAAAAGGGATATGCCGGGTGTACTCTCTGCCTGAAAGAGATCGATTATGCCAACAATGGGTCTCATGCTCTGCTGCTGGTACATTGTAGAACAGATGTCCACAGGCAGGAAGTGTACAATGTAATAATGTGCAGTGAAGCACAAAGATATTGTTTCTGTTGTGTTGGACTTGACAGTAACCCCTTTTTACTCAGTGTACATTATTTCTGCACACATGTAACCTTGTGCCCTTGATCTACTGTAGAGACCACTATAATAGAGCAACAATAGAATGTCTGTCTGTTTCATTCTATTTCTAATTTAGAAGTTTTTCCCCCTAAGTGCAATATTTATAAAGGCTGTCATGGTAACAGGCGTTCTATTATAAAGGCTGTCGTGGTAACAGGCGTTCTATTATAAAGGCTGTCGTGGTAACGAGCGTTCTATTATAAAGGCTGTCGTGGTAACAAGCGTTCTATTGTTAAGGCTGTCGTGGTAACTAGCGTTCTATTGTAAAGGCTGTCGTGGTAACGAGCGTTCTATTATAAAGGCTGTCGTGGTAACGAGCGTTCTATTGTAAAGGCTGTCGTGGTAACGAGCGTTCTATTATAAAGGCTGTCGTGGTAACGAGCGTTCTATTGTAAAGGCTGTCGTGGTAACGAGCGTTCTATTGTAAAGGCTGTCGTGGTAACAGGCGTTCTATTGTTAAGGCTGTCGTGGTAACGAGCGTTCTATTATAAAGGCTGTCGTGGTAACGAGCGTTCTATTGTAAAGGCTGTCGTGGTAACGAGCGTTCTATTGTAAAGGCTGTCGTGGTAACGAGCGTTCTATTGTAAAGGCTGTCGTGGTAACAGGCGTTCTGTTATAAAGGCTGTCGTGGTAACAGGCGTTCTATTATAAAGGCTGTCGTGGTAACAAGCGTTCTATTATAAAGGCTGTCGTGGTAACAAGCGTTCTGTTATAAAGGCTGTCGTGGTAACAGGCGTTCTATTATAAAGGCTGTCGTGGTAACAGGCGTTCTATTATAAAGGCTGTCGTGGTAACAAGCGTTCTATTATAAAGGCTGTCGTGGTAACGAGCGTTCTATTGTAAAGGCTGTCGTGGTAACAGGCGTTCTGTTATAAAGGCTGTCGTGGTAACGAGCGTTCTGTTATAAAGGCTGTCGTGGTAACAAGCGTTCTATTATAAAGGCTGTCGTGGTAACAGGCGTTCTATTATACAGGCTGTCATGGTAACAGGCGTTCTATTATACAGGCTGTCGTGGTAACAGGCGTTCTATTATACAGGCTGTCGTGGTAACAAGCGTTCTATTATAAAGGCTGTCGTGGTAACAGGCGTTCTATTATAAAGGCTGTCGTGGTAACAGGCGTTCTTTTATAAAGGCTGTCGTGGTAACAAGCGTTCTATTATAAAGGCTGTCGTGGTAACGAGCGTTCTATTATACAGGCTGTCATGGTAACAGGTGTTCTATTATCATGTAGGTCATATTCTGTTGTTTAATTAGTTACAACCTGCATTTCCCCCTAGCTGGGATTTATTACATGTTTCAGTGCAACAACAAAAAGTGTCACCTTTTTGGTCCCTCACCAGTTTGCTTCCCTGCTGTAGGCCTGTCTGTCTACGTGTCGGTCTCTCTGCCGGCCTGTCTGTCTACGTGTCGGTCTCTCTGCCGGCCTGTCTGTCTACGTGTCGGTCTCTCTGCCGGCCTGTCTGTCTACGTGTCGGTCTCTCTGCCTGCCTGTCTGTCTACGTGTCGGTCTCTCTGCCTGCCTGTCTGTCTACGTGTGGGTCTCTCTGCCGGCCTGTCTGTCTACGTGTCGGTCTCTCTGCCGGCCTGTCTGTCTACGTGTCGGTCTCTCTGCCGGCCTGTCTGTCTACGTGTCGGTCTCTCTGCCGGCCTGTCTGTCTACGTGTCGGTCTCTCTGCCTGCCTGTCTGTCTACGTGTCGGTCTCTCTGCCTGCCTGTCTGTCTACGTGTCGGTCTCTCTGCCGGCCTGTCTGTCTACGTGTCGGTCTCTCTGCCGGCCTGTCTGTCTACGTGTCGGTCTCTCTGCCGGCCTGTCTGTCTACGTGTGGGTCTCTCTGCCGGCCTGTCTGTCTACGTGTCGGTCTCTCTGCCGGCCTGTCTGTCTACGTGTCGGTCTCTCTGCCGGCCTGTCTGTCTACGTGTGGGTCTCTCTGCCGGCCTGTCTGTCTACGTGTCGGTCTCTCTGCCTGCCTGTCTGTCTACGTGTCGGTCTCTCTGCCAGCCTGTCTGTCTACGTGTGGGTCTCTCTCTCTCGGCCTCTCTCGGCCTCTGTCTCTTCTCGGTCTGTTAAACCTCTCCCTGTCTCTCTCTAGCTGATCCGTGAGTTGGGGAACATCAACGTGAAGAAGAAGGAGCCTCCGTTCTGCTACCCGTACAGTCTTAAGGCCCGGGTCCTGGTGTTAGCTCACCTGGCACGCATGGAGGTCTCGGATGACATCGAAGAGGGTACGACACACAGGGCTGCTACGGTAACCGTATTACCGCCACACCGACGGTCACGAGTCATGAAGGCAGTCAAATTCCACGTGACCGTTTAGTCACGGTGATTAGGCTTCTGCAAGCTCAGATGTCGCTGATGGTCATTAGTAGTCTACCAAACTTCCTACCTGCCTGGTACTCAGCACTCTATTGTCCCTCTAATCACTCTGACATCAATACAAATGTGATTGAATAATCTAATCAAACACTTCATGAGAGCCCATGAGCTCATGTTGCGTAACATTTATATAGGCTGTGCAATTGTGTGATAAAACAGAGTGATGGCCTCTATTAAAAAGAGGAGGATCCCATCAGCTTTCTATAGGCCAGGCCTACAATATTTTTTTTCTCAACTTTCCTAATATTCAGCACATTGCTTGTCTTTACAACAGGAGTATAGCCTACCTGGCTGGCATGAACATGGACCACGGGAAAAGCATCCTCCATTCACTATTTTTATTAATTTAATGTATTTAATCTTTATTTAACTCGGCAAGTCCGTTAAGAACAAATTCTTATTTACAATGACGGCCTACCAAAAGGCAAAGGCCTCCTGCGGGGACGGGGATAAAAAAAAATATATATATATATATATACATATACAGACAGAGAACAAAAGATGCATCACGACAAGAGAGACTACACAAGGCTACATAAAGAGACCTAAGACAATATAGCATGGCAGCAACACAACATGACAACGGCATGGCAGCAGCACAAAACAGGGTACAAACATGATTGGGCACAGACAACAGCACAAAGGGCAAGAAGGTAGAGACAACAATACATCACACAAAGCAGCCACAACTGTCAGGAAGAGTGTCCATGATTGAGTCTCTGAATGAAGAGATTGAGATAAAACTGTCCAGTTTGAGTGTTTGTTGCAGCTCATTCCAGTCGCTAGCTGCAGCGAACTGAAAAGAGGAGCGACCCAGGGATGTGTGTGCTTTGGGGACCTTTAACAGAATGTGACTGGCAGAACGGGTGTTGTATGTGGAGGATGAGAGCTGCAGTAGATATCTCAGATAGGGGGGAGTGAGGTCTAAGAGGGTTTTATAAATAAGCATCAACCAGTAGGTCTTGAAACGGGTATACAGAGATGACCAGTTTACAGAGGAGTACAGAGTGCAGTGATGTGTCCTATAAGGAGCATTGGTGGCAAATCTGATGGCCGACTGGTAAAGAACATCAAGCTGCTCGAGAGCACCCTTACCTGCCGATCTATAAATTACATCTCCGTAATCTAGCATGGGTAGGATGGTCATCTGAATCAGGGTTAGTTTGGCAGCTGGGGTGAAAGAGGAGCGATTACGATAGAGGAAACCAAGTCTAGATTTAACTTTAGCCTGCAGCTTTGATATGTGCTGAGAGAAGGACAGTGTACCGTCTAGCCATACTCCCAAGTACTTGTATGAGGTGACTACCTCAAGCTCTAAACCCTCAGAGGTAGTAATCACACCTGTGGGGAGAGGTGCCTTCTTCTTACCAAACCACATGACCTTTGTTTTGGAGGTGTTCAGAACAAGGTTAAGGGCAGAGAAAGCTTGTTGGACACTAAGAAAGCTTTGTTGTAGAGCATTTAACACAAAATCCGGGGAGGGGCCAGCTGAGTATAAGACTGTATCATCTGCATATAAATGGATGAGAGAGCTTCCTACTGCCTGAGCTATGTTGTTGATGTAAATTGAGTAGAGGGTGGGGCCTATGATCGAGCCTTGGGGTACTCCCTTGGTGACAGGCAATGGCTGAGACAGCAGATTTTCTGACTTTATACACTGCACTCTTTGAGAGAGGTAGTTAGCAAACCAGGCCAAAGACCCCTCAGAGACACCAATACTCCTTAGCCGGCCCACAAGAATGGAATGTTCTACCGTATCAAAAGCTTTGTCCAAGTCAATAAAAATAGCAGCACATTGCTTAGAATCAATGGCAATGGTGACATCATTGAGGACCTTTAAGGTTGCAGTGACACATCCATAACCTGAGAGGAAACCAGATTCCATTCCAGAGAGAATACTATAGACATCAAGAAAGATAGTCAGTTGATTATTGACAAGTTTTTCCAACACTTTTGATAAACAGGGCAAAATAGAAATAGGCCTAAAACAATTAGGATCAGCTTGATCTCCCCCTTTAAATAAAGGATGAACTGTGGCTGCCTTCCAAGCAATGGGAACCTCCCCAGAGAGGAGAGACAGGTTAAAAAGGTCAGAGACAGGCTTGGTGATGATAGGGGCAGCAACCTTAAAGAAGAAAGGGTCTAAACCATCTGACCCAGATGTTTTTAGGGGGTCAAGTTTAAGGAGCTCCTTTAGCCCCTCGGACTCAGTGACTGCCTGCAGGGAGAGACTTTGTAGCGCGACAGAGGAAAAGGAGGAAGGAGCATTAGGGATAGTCACATTAGAAGGGTTGCTCTGTGGCCGGCTCGCCTGCTCACGCTGTGGCCCGCCCGCTCTGTGGCCCGCCCGCCCGCTCTGTGGCCCGCTCTGTGGCCCGCCCGCCCGCTCTGTGGCCCGCCCGCCCGCTCTGTGGCCCGCCCGCCCGCTCTGTGGCCCGCCCGCCCGCTCTGTGGCCCGCCCGCTCTGCGTCTCACTCTCTGTGTGTGTGTGTGTGTTACAGACCAGAGGTTTGTGGTGAGGAAGAGTCCAGCTCTGCTCCAGGAGATGGTCAACGTGGGCTGTCAACTCACCATGATGGCCAACAGCAGAGGAGGTACACACACACACACTGTCAACTCACCATGATGGCCAACAGCAGAGGTACACACACACACTGTCAACTCACCATGATGGCCAACAGCAGAGGAGGTACACACACACACACACACACACACACACACACACACACACACACACTGTCAACTCACCATGATGGCCAACAGCAGAGGAGGTACACACACACACACTCACGGTCAACTCACCATGATGGCCAACAGCAGAGGAGGTACACACACACACACTGTCAACTCACCATGATGGCCAACAGCAGAGGAGGTACACACACACACACACACACACTGTCAACTCACCATGATGGCCAACAGCAGAGGAGGTACACACACACACACACACACACACACACACTGTCAACTCACCATGATGGCCAACATCAGAGGAGGTACACACACACACACACACACACACACACACACACACACACACACTGTCAACTCACCATGATGGCCAACAGCAGAGGAGGTACACACACACACACACACACACACACACACACACTGTCAACTCACCATGATGGCCAACAGCAGAGGAGGTACACACACACACACACACACACACACACTTGACCTAAGTGACACAGATGCATGCTGACCTGTGTGTGCAGGGTTCCACGCCCCCAGGCTGGTGTCCATAGAGAACTGTATGAAGCTGACCCAGATGATCGTCCAGGGTCTTCAGGAGTCCAAGTCTCCTCTGCTGCAGCTTCCTCACTTTGAGGAGGAACACCTCCGGTACTGCGTCTCCAAGAAGGTACCGTCTCCCAGACGACCGTCTCCCAGACGACGTGTGGCTCTGTATACAAGGCCTCTTTCTCAATTCATCTTTCCTCGATTCCTTACGTCCTCTTTCTCACCTTCTCAAAACCCCATTGGAGGGAAAAAGTCTGAGGGGAGGGACCTTGGATCTTGTCGTCCAATAGAGTTGAGAAGGATGCAAGGAGATAGGATGTGAGGAATTGCAGTAAGACCAATTGAGATGGAGCCATAGCATACTAACTCTCTATCCCCTCCTCCCTATACCCTCCCTCCAGTATAAGGTGTGTTACTATGGTTACCAGTATTAGGTGGTAACCATTACAAGGTGTATTATGGTATGGTAACTACAGTAACCTCCCCAGTATAAGGTGTATTATGGTATGGTAACTATAGTAACCTCTCCCCAGTACAAGGTGTATTATGGTATGGTAACTACAGTAACCTCCCCAGTATAAGGTGTATTATGGTATGGTAACTATAGTAACCTTTCCACAGTCCAAGGTGTATTATGGTATGGTAACTACAGTAATCTCCCCAGTATAAGGTGTATTATGGTATGGTAACTATAGTAACCTCTCCCCAGTACAAGGTGCGTAGCCTGCAGGACCTGGTCAGCCTGAAGGACTCGGACCGTCGGAGCATGCTCCGTTTCCTTGGCGAGGAGAAGTATGACGAGGTTATGGCCGTGCTCGCCAGCTTCCCGTCCATCACCATGGATACCAAGCTGCAGGGTGAGATCACGCCCCTTCTCTGGAGTTTGTGTTTGTATTCACTCAATTTTAGTTCCTGCAGGCTGTCCCAACAGATACTGGCATGAAACCATATCTAACAGGCTGTCCCAACAGATACTGGCATGAAACCATATCTAACAGGCTGTCCCAACAGATACTGGCATGAAACCATATCTAACAGGCTGTCCCAACAGATACTGGCATGAAACCATATCTAACAGGCTGTCCCAACAGATACTGGCATGAAACCATATCTAACAGGCTGTCCCAACAGATACTGCCATGAAACCATATCTAACAGGCTGTCCCAACAGATACTGGCATGAAACCATATCTAACAGGCTGTCCCAACAGATACTGGCATGAAACCATATCTAACAGGCTGTCCCAACAGATACTGGCATGAAACCGTATCTAACAGGCTGTCCCAACAGATACTGGCATGAAACCATATCTAACAGGCTGTCCCAACAGATACTGGCATGAAACCATATCTAACAGGCTGTCCCAACAGATACGGGCATGAAACCATATCTAACAGGCTGTCCCAACAGATACTGGCATGAAACCATATCTAACAGGCTGTCCCAACAGATACTGGCATGAAACCATATCTATCAGGCTGTCCCAACAGATACTGGCATGAAACCATATCTAACAGGCTGTCCCAACAGATACTGGCATGAAACCATATCTAACAGGCTGTCCCAACAGATACTGGCATGAAACCATATCTAACAGGCTGTCCCAACAGATACTGGCATGAAACCATATCGAACAGGCTGTCCCAACAGATACTGGCATGAAACCATATCTAACAGGCTGTCCCAACAGATACTGGCATGAAACCATATCTAACAGGCTGTCCCAACAGATACTGGCATGAAACCATATCTAACAGGCTGTCCCAACAGATACTGGCATGAAACCATATCTAACAGGCTGTCCCAACAGATACTGGCATGAAACCATATCTAACAGGCTGTCCCGACAGATACTGGCATGAAACCATATCTAACAGGCTGTCCCAACAGATACTGGCATGAAACCATATCTATCAGGCTGTCCCGACAGATACTGGCATGAAACCATATCTAACAGGCTGTCCCAACAGATACTGGCATGAAACCATATCGAACAGGCTGTCCCAACAGATACTGGCATGAAACCATATCGAACAGGCTGTCCCAACAGATACTGGCATGAAACCATATCTATCAGGCTGTCCCAACAGATACTGGCATGAAACCATATCTAACAGGCTGTCCCAACAGATACTGGCATGAAACCATATCTAACAGGCTGTCCCAACAGATACTGGCATGAAACCATATCTAACAGGCTGTCCCAACAGATACTGGCATGAAACCGTATCTAACAGGCTGTCCCGACAGATACTGGCATGAAACCATATCTAACAGGCTGTCCCGACAGATACTGGCATGAAACCATATCTAACAGGCTGTCCCAACAGATACTGGCATGAAACCATATCTAACAGGCTGTCCCAACAGATACTGGCATGAAACCATATCTAACAGGCTGTCCCAATAAATAATAAGATATTCTTTTTTCTCAGGGGACAACCTGTTGTCTTCTGTTCTCTGTGTTGTTACTACAGTCTCGTCTCTAACCTGTTGTCTTCTGTTCTCTCTCCAGTCCTTGATGATGAAGACAGCAATAACATTACAGCTGGATCCATCGTCACGGTTACAGTCACCCTGACCAGGAAGAGGATGGCGGTAAGGGAGGGATGGAGGGAGGGAGGGAGAGAATCTGTTATTCAGTGTGTTTGTATGGTCTAATGTTAATAAAGCCACATTTTTAAATGTTTAACAAATATTAGTCTTTTTTTTATACTTCAAGGGGTTTTAAAATTCAAATAGTTAAATGATCCTTTGTGTGACCTTCTAAAAACAATTCTAAATAGCTTTGTAAACCCCCTCGGCTTAGTGTAGAGGACTAAACATAGCAAATGATTCGCACCTATGTATTCAATATGTCACTTTAGCTACTGTGTGTGTCTCTGTCTCTCTCTCTGTGTGTGTCTCTGTCTCTCTCTCTGTGTGTGTCTCTGTCTCTCTCTCTGTGTGTGTCTCTGTCTCTCTCTCTGTGTGTGTCTCTGTCTCTCTCTCTGTGTCTCTCTCTGTCTCTGTCTCTCTCTCTGTGTGTGTCTCTGTCTCTCTCTCTGTGTGTGTCTCTGTCTCTCTCTCTGTGTGTGTCTCTGTCTCTCTGTGTGTGTCTCTGTCTCTCTCTCTGTGTGTGTCTCTGTCTCTGTCTCTCTCTCTGTGTGTGTCTCTGTCTCTCTCTCTGTGTGTGTCTCTGTCTCTCTCTCTGTGTGTGTCTCTGTCTCTCTCTCTGTGTGTGTCTCTGTCTCTCTCTCTGTGTGTGTCTCTGTCTCTCTCTCTGTCTCTGTCTCTGTCTCTCTCTCTGTCTCTGTCTCTGTCTCTCTCTCTGTGTGTGTCTCTGTCTCTCTCTCTGTGTGTGTCTCTGTCTCTCTCTCTGTGTGTGTCTCTGTCTCTCTCTCTGTGTGTGTCTCTGTCTCTCTCTCTGTGTGTGTGTCTCTGTCTCTCTCTCTGTGTGTGTGTCTCTGTCTCTCTCTCTGTGTGTGTGTCTCTGTCTCTCTCTCTGTGTGTGTGTCTCTGTCTCTCTCTCTGTGTGTGTGTGTCTCTGTCTCTCTCTCTGTGTGTGTAGGAGGTGTTTGAGAAGGAGCAGAATGTGACACCGTGTCTCGGAGTCGGAGAGGAAGCCAGTACAGAGGATGCTGCCACGGTACGCACCGTCTGAACACACACACACACACACACACACACACATATACACACACACACACATATACACACACACACATTTGACAATGCAACGACTGATAACACATAACTTGTACGTCACCTGTTTGTGTGCAGCAGGGAGACGCCAGTAAAACCAAAGCCAAGGTGTGGCAGAACAAGACGAAAGCAGCCAAGAAAACCAAGCAGTCCAAGAAGAAGAAACTCACCAAGAAGAAGCCCCTCCCGCTGCCAGCAGCCAAGGCCAAACAGGCCAATGGGAGCGCGCCAGGAAGTGTAAGCAGTCAATCAGAGTCGATCCAATCGGATTGTTGTGTTTTAATTAATAACTGTAGTCACAAGGACGTTTCGGCCTCAAGTCGTCTTAACTTCTTTTACTGCCAGTACCAGACCTGGATTCAAATACTATTTAGAGTATTTCATGTTTTAACAGATATATTACCAGTACCAGACCTGGATTCAAATACTATTTAGAGTATTTCATGTTTTAACAGATATATTACCAGTACCAGACCTGGATTCAAATACTATTTAGAGTATTTCATGTTTTAACAGATATAATGCCAGTACCAGACCGGGATTCAAATACTATTTAGAGTATTTCAGATACTTTGAAATACCATTTCCTAGTAGTTTTGAATATTGGAAAGTATTTGAAATTATAAACTAAGTGGTTCGAGCCCTGAATGCTGATTGGCTTACAGCCGTGGTATATCGCACCTTATTCCACGTATGACAAAGCATTTATTCCCAGTCTTTGAATTCCGTTGGTTACCTAGTATAGCAGAAGGTTCTCGAGGGTGTGTGGTATATGACCAATATACACCACGGCTAAAGGCTGTGTCCAGGCACTCTGCGTAACGCATAAGAACAACCCGTGGTATTTTGTCCGTATACCACACCCCCTCGGGGTTTCTTTTCATAAATATTAAAATACACAGTTAAGTGTTTTTTTTTTTTTTTTTTTCAAACACAGGTATTTAAATACTCATTATGCATTTGACCCGAGGTCTGTTTGGTCGTTGGGGGTATTTTAAATATGTAAAAAAATACCTTCAATCACTTCAAATATGTTGTTGATTCATTATTAGAAAATACCCAAATACTCAGAAAAATATATTTTCAAAATACTTAAAAATGCATGTATTTAAACCCAGGTCTGGTGTATAAACTAACCAATCGGTGTCGAGTCTGCTTTATTGATGCCTGTTTGTGTTTCAGGAGGTGGTTGCCGTGGCGAAGGAGGAAGAGGAGGACGGGTCAGACAAAGGCAGCGAATCAGAGGAGGGCGAGGGTAACAAAGATTCTCCGAGCGAGAGAGATGAGGAGAGTGACAAACAGAGCGACACGGAGCAGGATGAGATCGCCGGGGACGACGAGGAGGTCAGACACCTGTGTGTGTGTGTGTGTGTGTGTGTGTGTGTAAAACTCCCTCGAGCACTGATGGGTAACCAGTCCTGGGCCCCAGTCCCAGCTAACACACCTGACTCCAGTAATCAACTAATCCTGATCCAGAATGTAATTAGTTTAATCAGGTGTGTTTGCTATCGATGGGGGAAACGTGTGAACCACTCTGGCCCTCATAGGACTGCAGTTACCCATCTCTGAAGTAGGACATGACTTTACCGAAGTAGAGGATGTGTTAAAACCTCCAGGAGGGTCTCTCTCCAGGAACAGGGTTGGAGTTAAAACCTACAGGAGGGTCTCTCCAGGAACAGGGTTGGAGTTAAAACCTACAGGAGGGTTTCTCTCCAGGAACAGGGTTGGAGTTAAAACCTACAGGAGGGTATCTCTCCAGGAACAGGGTTGGAGTGTAAACCTCCAGGAGGGTCTCTCTCCAGGAACAGGGTTGGAGTTAAAACCTACAGGAGGGTCTCTCTACAGGAACAGGGTTGGAGTTAAAACCTACAGGAGGGTCTCTCTCCAGGAACAGGGTTGGAGTTAAAACCTACAGGAGGGTATCTCTCCAGGAACAGGGTTGGAGTTAAAACCTACAGGAGGGTTTCTCTCCAGGAACAGGGTTGGAGTTAACCTACAGGAGGGTATCTCTCCAGGAACAGGGTTGGAGTTAAAACCAACAGGAGGGTCTCTCTCCAGGAACAGGGTTGGACCAACAGGAGGGTCTCTCTCCAGGAACAGGGTTGGACCAACAGGAGGGTCTCTCTCCAGGAACAGGGTTGGACCAACAGGAGGGTAGCTCTCCAGGAACAGGGTTGGACCAACAGGAGGGTCTCTCTCCAGGAACAGGGTTGGACCAACAGGAGGGTCTCTCTCCAGGAACAGGGTTGGACCAAAAACCAACAGGAGGGTCTCTCTCCAGGAACAGGGGTGGAGTTAAAACCTACAGGACCGTATCTCTCCAGGAACAGGGTTGGAGTTAAAACCTACAGGAGGGTATTTCTCCAGGAACAGGGTTGGAGTTAAAACCTACAGGAGGGTTTCTCTCCAGGAACAGGGTTGGAGTTAAAACCAACAGGAGGGTCTCTCTCCAGGAACAGGGTTGGACCAACAGGAGGGTCTCTCTCCAGGAACAGGGTTGGACCAACAGGAGGGTCTCTCTCCAGGAACAGGGTTGGACCAACAGGAGGGTCTCTCTCCAGGAACAGGGTTGGACCAACAGGAGGGTCTCTCTCCAGGAACAGGGTTGGACCGCTGTCGTATAGACCAGGTATAACCCCCCCCCCCTCCCCCCCCCCCCCCCCCTTCTCTCTCCCCCCCAGGAGTGGGAGGCGCTGCAGCAGAGTATCCAGCGGAGGGAGAGGGCGTTGTTGGAGACAAAGTCTAAGGTCACCCACCCGGTCTACAGCCTGTACTACCCAGAGGAGAAACACGAGTGGTGGTGGCTCTACATTGCTGACCGCAAGGACCAGACTCTAGTCTCCATGCCATACCACGTCTGTACACTCAAAGACACAGAAGAGGTGAGAGAGAGAGAGAGAGAGAGTGTGTGTGTGTGTGTGTGTGTGTGTGTGTGTGTGTGTGTGTGTGTGTGTGTGTGTGTGTGTGTGTGTGTGTGTGTGTGTGTGTGTGTGTGTGTGTGTGTGTGTGTGTGTGTGTGTGAGACGCTCAACAGTTCCCCATGTGTATCAAGAATGGTCCATTTACATTTAAGTCATTTAGCAGACGCTCTTATCCAGAGCGACTTACAAATTGGTGCATTCACCTTATGATATCCAGTGGAACAACCACTTTACAATAGTGCATCTAAATCTTTTAAGGGGGGGGGGGGGGGTTAGAAGGATTACTTTATCCTATCCTAGGTATTCCTTAAAGAGGTGGGGTTTCAGGTGTCTCCGGAAGGTGGTGATTGACTCCGCTGACCTGGCGTCGTGAGGGAGTTTGTTCCACCATTGGGGTGCCAGAGCAGCGAACAGTTTTGACTGGGCTGAGCGGGAACTGTACTTCCTCAGAGGTAGGGAGGCGAGCAGGCCAGAGGTGGATGAACGCAGTGCCCTTGTTTGGGTGTAGGGCCTGATCAGAGCCTGAAGGTACGGAGGTGCCGTTCCCCTCACAGCTCCGTAGGCAAGCACCATGGTCTTGTAGCGGATGCGAGCTTCAACTGGAAGCCAGTGGAGAGAGCGGAGGAGCGGGGTGACGTGAGAGAACTTGGGAAGGTTGAACACCAGACGGGCTGCGGCGTTCTGGATGAGTTGTAGGGGTTTAATGGCACAGGCAGGGAGCCCAGCCAACAGCGAGTTGCAGTAATCCAGACGGGAGATGACAAGTGCCTGGATTAGGACCTGCGCCGCTTCCTGTGTGAGGCAGGGTCGTACTCTGCGAATGTTGTAGAGCATGAACCTACAGGAACGGGCCACCGCCTTGATGTTAGTTGAGAACGACAGGGTGTTGTCCAGGATCACGCCAAGGTTCTTAGCGCTCTGGGAGGAGGACACAATGGAGTTGTCAACCGTGATGGCGAGATCATGGAACGGGCAGTCCTTCCCCGGGAGGAAGAGCAGCTCCGTCTTGCCGAGGTTCAGCTTGAGGTGGTGATCCGTCATCCACACTGATATGTCTGCCAGACATGCAGAGATGCGATTCGCCACCTGGTTATCAGAAGGGGGAAAGGAGAAGATTAATTGTGTGTCGTCTGCATAGCAATGATAGGAGAGACCATGTGAGGATATGACAGAGCCAAGTGACTTGGTGTATAGCGAGAATAGGAGAGGGCCTAGAACAGAGCCCTGGGGGACACCAGTGGTGAGAGCACGTGGTGCGGAGACAGATTCTCGCCACGCCACCTGGTAGGAGCGACCTGTCAGGTAGGACGCAATCCAAGCGTGGGCCGCGCCGGAGATGCCCAACTCGGAGAGGGTGGAGAGGAGGATCTGATGGTTCACAGTATCAAAGGCAGCCGATAGGTCTAGAAGGATGAGAGCAGAGGAGAGAGAGTTAGCTTTAGCAGTGCGGAGCGCCTCCGTGACACAGAGAAGAGCAGTCTCAGTTGAATGACTAGTCTTGAAACCTGACTGATTTGGATCAAGTAGGTCATTCTGAGAGAGATAGCAGGAGAGCTGGCCAAGGACGGCACGTTCAAGAGTTTTGGAGAGAAAAGAAAGAAGGGATACTGGTCTGTAGTTGTTGACATCGGAGGGATCGAGTGTAGGTTTTTTCAGAAGGGGTGCAACTCTCGCTCTCTTGAAGACGGAAGGGACGTAGCCAGCGGTCAAGGATGAGTTGATGAGCGGGGTGAGGTAAGGGAGAAGGTCTCCGGAAATGGTCTGGAGAAGAGAGGAGGGGATAGGGTCAAGCGGGCAGGTTGTTGGGCGGCCGGCCGTCACAAGACGCGAGATTTCATCTGGAGAGAGAGGGGAGAAAGAGGTCAAAGCACAGGGTAGGGCAGTGTGAGCAGAACCAGCGGTGTCGTTTGACTTAGCAAACGAGGATCGGATGTCGTCGACCTTCTTTTCAAAATGGTTGACGAAGTCATCCGCAGAGAGGGAGGAGGGGGGGGGGAGGGGGGAGGAGGATTCAGGAGGGAGGAGAAGGTGGCAAAGAGCTTCCTAGGGTTAGAGGCAGATGCTTGGAATTTAGAGTGGTAGAAAGTGGCTTTAGCAGCAGAGACAGAAGAGGAAAATGTAGAGAGGAGGGAGTGAAAGGATGCCAGGTCCGCAGGGAGGCGAGTTCTCCTCCATTTCCGCTCGGCTGCCCGGAGCCCTGTTCTGTGAGCTCGCAATGAATCGTCGAGCCACGGAGCAGGAGGTGAGGACCGAGCCGGCCTGGAGGATAGGGGACATAGAGAGTCAAAGGATGCAGAAAGGGAGGAGAGGAGGGTTGAGGAGGCAGAATCAGGAGATAGGTTGGAGAAGGTTTGAGCAGAGGGAAGAGATGATAGGATGGAAGAGGAGAGAGTAGCGGGGGAGAGAGAGCGAAGGTTGGGACGGCGCGATACCATCCGAGTAGGGGCAGAGTGGGAAGTGTTGGATGAGAGCGAGAGGGAAAAGGATACAAGGTAGTGGTCGGAGACTTGGAGGGGAGTTGCAATGAGATTAGTGGAAGAACAGCATCTAGTAAAGATGAGGTCAAGCGTATTGCCTGCCTTGTGAGTAGGGGGGGAAGGTGAGAGGGTGAGGTCAAAAGAGGAGAGGAGTGGAAAGGAGGAGGCAGAGAGGAATGAGTCAAAGGTAGACGTGGGGAGGTTAAAGTCACCCAGAACTGTGAGAGGTGAGCCATCCTCAGGAAAGGAACTTATCAAGGCGTCGAGCTCATTGATGAACTCTCCGAGGGAACCTGGAGGGCGATAAATGATAAGGATGTTAAGCTTGAAAGTGCTGGTAACTGTGACAGCATGGAATTCAAAGGAGGCGATAGACAGATGGGTCAGGGGAGAAAGAGAGAATGTCCACTTGGGAGAGATGAGGATCCCAGTGCCACCACCCCGCTGACCAGAAGCTCTCGGGGTGTGCGAGAACACGTGGGCAGACGAGGAGAGAGCAGTAGGAGTAGCAGTGTTATCTGTGGTAATCCATGTTTCCGTCAGTGCCAAGAAGTCGAGGGACTGGAGGGAAGCATAGGCTGGGATGAACTCTGCCTTGTTGGCCGCAGACGTGGGTCGTGCGCGCTGGGACCACCAGGTTAGAGTGGCAGCGGCCACGCGGTGTGAAGTGTTTGTATGGTCTGTGCAGAGAGGAGAGAACAGGGATAGACAGACACATAGTTGACAGGCTACAGAAGAGGCTACGCTAATGCAAAGGAGATTGGAATGACAAGTGGACTACACGTCTCGAATGTTCAGAACGTTAAGCTTACGTTGCAAAAATCTTATTGACTAAAATGATTAAAATGATACAGTACTGCTGGCTGGTGAAGTAGGCTAGCTAGCAGTGGCTGCGTTGTTGACTTTGTTTGAAAGTGTTGCTGGCTAGGTAGCCTCGATGACTGGCTAGATAATTACTCTAAACTACACAATTATCTTAGATACAAAGACAGCAAAGACAACTATGTAGCTAGCTAACACTACACTAATCAAATCGTTCCGTTGTAATGTTTCGGTAGAAGTTGGCTAGCTGGCTAGCTAGCAGTGTTGACAACGTTAGGACGACGAAAATAGCTGGCTAGCTGACTTTGAAAGTGGAGCTGGCTAGGTAGCCTCGATAACTGGCTAGATAATTACTCTAAACTACACAATTATCTTAGATACAAAGACAGCAAAGACAACTATGTAGCTAGCTAACACTACACTAATCAAATCATTCCGTTGTAATGTTTCGGTAGAAGTTGGCTAGCTGGCTAGCTAGCAGTGTTGACAACGTTAGGACGACGAAAATAGCTGGCTAGCTGACTTTGTTTGAAAGTGGAGCTGGCTAGGTAACCTCGATAACTGGCTAGATAATTACTCTAAACTACACAATTATCTTAGATACAAAGACAGCAAAGACAACTGGTCCACCA
This sequence comes from Salvelinus namaycush, assembly GCF_016432855.1. Lineage (NCBI taxonomy): Eukaryota > Metazoa > Chordata > Actinopteri > Salmoniformes > Salmonidae > Salvelinus > Salvelinus namaycush. The sequence continues at coordinate 59,606 of NW_024057836.1, forward strand.
CCCAAAGGACATCTAGCCAACTTGACACAACTGTAGGAAGCATTGAAGTCAACATGGAGTCATCAACACCAGCATCCCTGTGGAACGCTTTCAACACCTTGTAGAGTCCCTTGTCCCTGATGAATTGAGGCTGTTCTGAGGGCAAGGGGAGGGAGGGGGGACACTTCAAGATTAGGAAGGTGTTGTTTAATGATTTGTAAATGTGTGTTCTCACTGACAGGTGGAGCTGAAGTTCCCAGCGCCCTCTAAAACAGGAAACTACCAGTACTCTGTTGTCCTCCGCTCTGACTCTTACCTGGGTCTGGATCAGATCAGGCCACTCAAGGTGAGACCTTACAACTCACCTGTGTGTCTGTCTGTGTGTGTGCGTGTGATATATTAGAAACTAAAGTGTTAAAAGTGAGAATAGACATTGGTCTGAAGCTGAAAGGGAACTCACACCACAATGCCTGTTCCACCCATATGCTCTTACCAAGGTTTTACAGCCCACAGCTTTGACCTGCTACAGTAGTTATGTTACACGTCCATCTGTGTGGAGATATAGTTTGAAGTACAATAGGATTCAAACCAGCAGCTCATTTCTGTCTGCAGTCTTTGACTGTGTGTGTGTTGTGACTGTTGTGACTGTGTGTGTTTTGACTGTGTGGTGTGACTGTGTGTTTTGACTGTATATTGTAACTGTGTGTTTTGACTGTGTGTTTTAACTGTATAATTTGACTATGTTTTAACTGTGTTGTGTGTTTTGACTGTGTGTTGACTGTATAATTTAACTGTGTGTTTTCGACTGTGCCAGCTGGAGGTGTGTGTTGACTGTATATTGTAACTGTGTGTTTTGACTGTGCCAGCTGGAGGTGTGTTTTGACTGTATATTGTAACTGTGTGTTTTGACTGTGCCAGCTGGAGGTGTGTTTTGACTGTATATTGTAACTGTGTGTTTTGACTGTGCCAGCTGGAGGTGCACGAGGCCAAGGCGGTGTTGGACAACCACCCCCAGTGGGACATCCCAGAAACAGAGGAGGAGGACGAGGAACAGGAGGACAGTGACGGGATCGAGGAGAGCGAAGAGGAGGATGAAGACAACGACTAAACACACACACACACACACACATATAACCACACCCCAGGGCAGTTAGTACACACACAACCACCCTAGGGTAGTTTGTACACACACACCCACCCCAGGGTAGTTTGTACACACACACCCACCCCAGGGTAGTTAGTACACACACACCCACCCCAGGGTAGTTTGTACACACACCCATACTGATATGGACTGTGGACCTCCCTATCCGCCCCTCACATCCTTTTCTACGGAGACCTAGATTGGGTCATGTCCTGACTTTAATGTTTACTTTCAGAGGAAAACTATCAATATATATATCCAGCCCTGTGTGTCTGTCTGAATGTGTGTCTGTCTGAATGTGTGTGTGTGTGTGTGTGTGTGTGTGTGTGTGTGTGTGTGTGTGTGTGTGTGTGTGTGTGTGTGTGTGTGTGTGTGTGTGTGTGTGTGTGTGTGTGTGTGTGTGTGTGTGTGTGTGTGTGTGTGTGTGTGAATAAGCGAGAGAGAGTGTGTCTGTCTGAATGAGTGTGTGTGTGTGTCTGTCTGAATGAGTGTGTGTGTCTGTCTGAATGAGTGTGTGTGTGTGAATAAGCGAGAGTGTGTGTACGCTCCTCTTCCACACTGTGGTCCAGAGGACTGGTTACTGAGGCTCTGTGTTTCCCCCAGGGGTGTGTAAACAACTTCCCTTATCAAAATAAATATCAGAAATGGACTCAATTGAAATTCATGACATTTTGTTTTTGTCCGTAGTTTGAGTTTTCAACATCACTCATTCCAAACCCCCCGTCCCCCAGAGTATGTACAGTAGTATAAAAGGTTTCACATAGAAATGTCAGTTTATAGATCTGTAATACTTCGTTGAAAGCAAGTCTGATATGTGGTAGAAACGTACAGAATGCTGTTTCTATGCTTCCCGTACTTAAGTTTCATTTTTGTTTTGTCTAATTACTTTTGGTTTTGGTTTTAAACACCAAAATATTTAATATTTTCAGTTATTGAGTAGATATTTCGCAGCGGTTTTAGACGGTACAATTACTCTCTACACTATAGATTGCTTGTTTTGTCACAAACTGAAATTAGGGGGACGTGAATGGACCGGGGGGACGCGGTGGACCGGGCGCCGGGGGGGACGAGGTGGACCGGGCGCCGGGGGGGACGAGGTGGACCGGGCGCCGGGGGGGGCGAGGTGGACCGGGGGGACGCGGTGGACCGGGGGGCGAGGTGGACCGGGCGCCGGGGGGGCGAGGTGGACCGGGCGCCGGGGGGGGGGACGAGGTGGACCGGGCGCCGTGGGGAGGCGGTGGACCGGGCGCTGTGGGGACGCGGTGGACCGGACCGGGCGCGATAGTACTAGGGAATTTAAAAATACTATTTCTATATCTCCGGTGACTGACAGGCTGCTCTTATAATACACCACATGGTGGCGCTGTTGACTGAGTGGGTTTGGATCGGTCTCTTTAAACTGTCTGTCTCTGGTTTGGTTTGAGGCTGAATCCCCGGTTAAACTGTAGAGGTTAAACTAACTCCTGGCTCTGCCTAGTCAAATCAAATCAAATTTTATTTGTCACATACACATGGTTAGCAGATGTTAATGCGAGTGTAGCGAAATGCTTGTGCTTCTAGTTCCGACAATGCAGTAATAACCAACGAGTAATCTAACCTAACAATTCCACAACTACTACCTTATACACACAAGTGTAAAGGGATAAAGAATATGTACATAAAGATATATGAATGAGTGATGGTACAGAACGGCATAGGCAAGATGCAGTAGATGGTATAGAGTACAGTATATACATATGAGATGAGTAATGTAGGGTATGTAAACATAAAGTGGCATAGTTTAAAGTGGCTAGTGATACATGTATTACATAGAGATGGCAAGATGCAGTAGATGATATAGAGTCCGGTATATACATATACATATGAGATGAGTAATGTAGGGTATGTAAACATTATATTAAGTGGCATTGTTTAAAGTGGATAGTGGTACATTTTTACATAATTTCCATCAATTCCCATTATTAAAGTGGCTGGAGTTGAGTCAGTATGTTGGCAGCAGCCACTAAATGTTAGTGGTGGCTGTTTAACAGTCTGATGGCCTTGAGATAGAAGCTGTTTTTCAGTCTCTCGGTCCCTGCTTTGATGCACCTGTACTGACCTCGCCTTCTGGATGATAGCGGGGTGAACAGGCAGTGGCTCGGGTGGTTGTTGTCCTTGATGATCTTTATGGCCTTCCTGTGACATCGGGTGGTGTAGGTGTCCTGGAGGGCAGGTAGTTTGCCCCCGGTGATGCGTTGTGCAGACTTCACTACCCTCTGGAGAGCCTTACGGTTGTGGGCGGAGCAGTTGCCGTACCAGGCGGTGATACAGCCCGACAGGATGCTCTCGATTGTGCATCTGTAGAAGTTTGAGTGCTTTTGGTGACAAGCCGAATTTCTTCAGCCTCCTGAGGTTGAAGAGGCGCTGCTGCGCCTTCTTCACAACGCTGTCTGTGTGGGTGGACCAATTCAGTTTGTCCGTGATGTGTACACCGAGGAACTTAAAACTTTCCACCTTCTCCACTACTGACCCGTCGATGTGGATAGGGGGGTGCTCCCTCTGCTGTTTCCCGAAGTCCACAATCATCTCCTTTGTTTTGTTGACGTTGAGTGTGAGGTTATTTTCCTGACACCACACTCCGAGGGCCCTCACCTCCTCCCTGTAGGCCGTCTCGTCGTTGTTGGTAATCAGGCCTACCACTGTAGTGTCATCCGCAAACTTGATGATTGAGTTGGAGGCGTGCATGGCCACGCAGTCGTGGGTGAACAGGGAGTACAGGAGAGGGCTCAGAACTCACCCTTGTGGGGCCCCAGTGTTGAGGATCAGCGGGGTGGAGATGTTGTTACCTACCCTCACCACCTGGGGGCGGCCCGTCAGGAAGTCCAGGACCCAGTTGCACAGTGTGGGGTTGAGACCCAGGGTCTCGAGCTTGATGAGGAGTTTGGAGGGTACTATGGTGTTAAATGCTGAGCTGTAGTCGATGAACAGCATTCTCACATAGGTATTCCTCTTGTCCAGATGGGTTAGGGCAGTGTGGTTGCGATTGCGTCGTCAGTGGACCTATTGGGGAGGTAAGCAAATTGGAGTGGGTCTAGGGTGTCCGGTAGGGTGGAGGTGATATGGTCCTTGACTAGTCTCTCAAAGCACTTCATGATGACGGAAGTGAGTGCTACGGGGCGGTAGTCGTTTAGCTCAGTTACCTTAGCTTTCTTGGGAACAGGAACAATGGTTGCCCTCTTGAAGCATGTGGGAACAGCAGACTGGGATAAGGATTGATTGAATATGTCCGTAAACACACCAGCCAGCTGGTCTGCGCATGCTCTGAGGACGCGGCTGGGAATGCCAGTCTGGGCCTGCAGCCCTGCGAGGGTTAACACGTTTAAATGTTTTACTCACCTCGGCTGCAGTGAAGGAGAGCCCGCAGGTTTTGGTAGCGGGCCCTGTCAGTGGCACTGTATTGTCCTCAAAGCGAGCAAAAAAGTTATTAAGCCTGTCTGGGAGCAAGACATCCTGGTCCGCGACGGGGCTGGTTTTCTTTTTGTAATCCGTGATTGACTGTAGACCCTGCCACATACCTCTTGTGTCTGAGCTGTTGAATTGCGACTATTTTGTCTCTGTACTGGGACTTAGTTTGTTTGATTGCCTTGCGGAGAGAATAGCTACACTGTTTGTATTCGGTCATGTTTCCGGTCACCTTGCCCTGGTTAAAAGCAGTGGTTCGCGCTTTCAGTTTCACGCGAATGCTGCCGTCAATCCACGGTTTCTGGTTTGGGAATGTTTTAATCGTTGCTGTGGGTACGACATCGTCAATGCACTTTCTAATGAACTCGCTCACCGAATCAGCATATTCGTCAATGTTGTTGGACGCAATGCGGAACATATTCCAATCCGCGTGATCGAAGCAGTCTTGAAGCGTGGAATCAGATTGGTCGGACCAGCGTTGAACAGACCTGAGCGAGGGAGCTTGTTGTTTTAGTTTCTGTTTGTAGGCTGGAAGCAACAAAATGGAGTCGTGGTCAGCTTTTCCGAAAGGAGGGCGGGGGAGGGCCTTATATGCGTCGCGGAAGTTAGTGTAGCAGTGATCCAAGGTTTTACCAGCCCTGGTAGCACAATCGAAATGCTGATAGAATTTAGGGAGTTTTGTTTTCAGATTGGCCTTGTTAAAATCCCCAGCTACGATGAATGCAGCCTCAGGGTGTGTGGTTTCCAGTTTACAAAGAGTCAGATAAAGTTCGTTCAGGGCCATCGTTGTGTCTGCTTGGGGGGGAATATATACGGCTGTGATTATAATCGAAGAGAATTCCCTTGGTAGATAATGCGGTCGACATTTGATTGTGAGGAGTTCTAGATCAGGTGAACAGAATGACTTGAGTTCCTGTATGTTGTTATGATCACACCACGTCTCGTTAATCATAAGGCATACACCCCCGCCCCTCTTCTTACCAGAAAGATGTATGTTTCTGTCGGCGCGATGCGTGAAGAAACCAGCTGGCTGCACCGACTCCGTTAGCGTCTCTTGAGTTAGCCATGTTTCCGTGAAGCAGAGAACGTTACAATCTCTGATGTCTCTCTGGAATGTTACCCGTGCTCGGATTTCATCAACCTTATTGTCAAGAGACTGGACATTGGCGAGTAGTATGCTAGGGAGTGGAGCGCGATGTGCCCGTCTCCGAAGCCTGACCAGGAGACCGCTACGTTTGCCCCTTTTACGGCGTCGCATAGGGTCGCCGGCTGGGATCAGATCCATTGTATTGGGTGGAAGGCAAAACACTGGATCCGTTTCGGGAAAGTCATATTCCTGGTTGGAACGATGGTGAGTTGACGTTGCTCTTATATTCAGTAGTTCCTCCCGACTGTATGTAATGAAACCTAAGATTACCTGGGGTACCAATGTAAGAAATAACACATAAAAAAACAAAAAACTAAATACTGCATATTTTCCAAGGAACGCGAAGCGAGGCGGCCATCTTGGTCGGCGCCGGAAGTAGTCAGTTTTCTTTGTGGGTAAAGGGTAGGAAGCAAGAGTTGTTACTCACCATGGAAACAACAGTATGGGCAAAGACGTAGTAACAATCTGGTTACCTGTAACTACAAACAGTTTTTAGGGGTTATTACATATTTATCTAATATCCGGATATCTTGTATTCTACCCACAATGCACTATTTCTCAACGTCATATGGAGGATCTACTCTGCTGCTGAGTTTGTATGCTAGCTCAAACTGGCTAACGTTAGCCTCTAGCCGTGCTATCATGTTAATACATTCCAGACCGAGTGTTGGCGGTTGTGAGCTACAATCCACCAATCACAGCAGGCAGATGGTGCACGTGCTCTTCACGGAGTTTGTGGCTGCGTTTGATCTAGCGGGAACCCGTTAGCACAGCAGGCTGTGGTGCCTTCTTGCCGTGGGCTCAAAACCTAAAGAGAAAATCACACCTGCTCTAATTTGTGTTGTACCTCGTCCGTTCTCCTTTTTTGTTTTGTCGACTTTTCTCCGTGTTCTCTGCGAAGTAGACCCGCTGGAGTTTTGTATCTTTTACCACCTTGACGTAATGCTAGCGCGTTAGCTGACGGACATCTGGAATCTTATCTATTTGGGATTTCCCTGATTTTAATATACCTCCTCTAGGATAACTACCGAAGATCAGCCATTTTCAAGGAGGAGAGGGAGGGAAAGCGAGGGATGAAGCTTGAGGGGGAATGAGAGCGAAGGACACATTCAGCCAATCAGCGGTCAGAATGAATCATCATACATTTATGTTTTTTGAACAATCTAACTAGCCGTTCAACATCTGTCTTTCTAGGTTACTTCTATTATTTTGTAAATGAAAACGGGGCTCAACTGCTTAGCTCTGTGGTCCGAAAATATCATGTATTTTGTAGTTCTGTTGGGAGAAAAATAACTCTTTGGTGGCGAATATCAAGACTTATCGATAATTATTATTATTTACATTCGAGTGTAGTGCTACCTGTAACTGGGAGAGAAGGTTCAAATCAGACCGCTTTCATTACGACACAGACCCTCATTACCACACAGACCCTCATTACCACACAGACCCTCATTACGGGAGAGAAGGTTCAAATCAGACCGCTTTCATTACGACACAGTCCCTCATTACGACACGGTCCCTCATTACGACACGGTCCCTCATTACCACACAGTCCCTCATTACCACACAGTCCCTCATTACCACACGGTCCCTCATTACCACACGGTCCCTCATTACCACACGGTCCCTCATTACCACACGGTCCCTCATTACCACACAGTCCCTCATTACCACACAGTCCCTCATTACGACACAGTCCCTCATTACCACACAGTCCCTCATTACGACGCAGTCCCTCATTACCACGCAGTCCCTCATTACGACACGGTCCCTCATTACCACACGGTCCCTCATTACGACGCGGTCCCTCATTACCACGCGGTCCCTCATTACCACGCGGTCCCTCATTACCACGCGGTCCCTCATTACCACGCGGTCCCTCATTACCACGCGGTCCCTCATTACGACGCGGTCCCTCATTACGACGCGGTCCCTCATTACGACGCGGTCCCTCATTACCACACGGTCCCTCATTACCACACGGTCCCTCATTACGACACGGTCCCTCATTACCACGCAGTCCCTCATTACCACGCAGTCCCTCATTACCACGCAGTCCCTCATTACCACGCAGTCCCTCATTACCACGCAGTCCCTCATTACCACGCAGTCCCTCATTACCACGCAGTCCCTCATTACCACGCAGTCCCTCATTACCACGCAGTCCCTCATTACCACGCAGTCCCTCATTACCACGCAGTCCCTCATTACCACGCAGTCCCTCATTACCACGCAGTCCCTCATTACCACGCAGTCCCTCATTACCACGCAGTCCCTCATTACCACGCAGTCCCTCATTACCACGCACGCAGTCCCTCATTACCACGCACGCAGTCCCTCATTACCACACACGCAGTCCCTTGGGTTATAGCAGCTGGCCTACATCAGACACACGAGGTGATAGTTGTACTGTGAGTATTTTTCTCTCTGCAATAGAATGTTCAGTCTAACCGACCGCTGTGCTGTGTGGATACTGACTGCTGGATCTTCAGTGTACTGCACTACTTTAGAACAGGGCCCTATGGCACCCTATTCCCTATGTAGTACACTACTTTAGACCAGAGCTCTATGGCACCCTATTCCCTATGTAGTACACTACTTTAGACCAGAGCTCTATAGAACCTTATTCCCTATATAGTGCACTACTTTAGACCTGAGCCCTATAGAACCCTATTCCCTATATAGTGCACTACTTTAGACCAGAGCCCTATTCCCTACATAGTGCACTACTTTAGACCAGAGTTCTATGGGGATATAGTGCACTACTTTTGACCAGAGCTCTATAGAACCCTATTCCCTATATAGTGCACTACTTTAGACCAGAGCTCTATAGAACCCTATTCCCTATATAGTGCACTACTTTAGACCTGAGCCCTATAGAACCCTATTCCCTATATAGTGCACTACTATAGGCACCCTAGATGATGTAGGGGGGAGGGGATGCTGACCCTCCCCAATAATATTTAAGGTTAGGATTGGGGGAAGGGGCTCCTAGATGCTGATTAAGGTCAGGATTGGGGGAAGAGGCTCCTAGATGCAGATTAAGGTCAGGATTGGGGGAAGGGGCTCCTAGATGCAGATTAAGGTTAGGATTGGGGGAAGGGGCTCCTAGATGCTGATTAAGGTCAGGATTGGGGGAAGGGGCTCCTAAATGCAGATTAAGGTCAGGATTGGGGGAAGGGGCTCCTAGATGCAGATTAAGGTCAGGATTGGGGGAAGGGGCTCCTAAATGCAGATTAAGGTCAGGATTGGGGGAAGGGGCTCCTAGATGCAGATTAAGGTTAGGATTGGGGGAAGGGGCTCCTAGATGCAGATTAAGGTTAGGATTGGGGGAAGGGGCTCCTAGATGCTGATTAAGGTCAGGATTGGGGGAAGAGGCTCCTAGATGCAGATTAAGGTCAGGATTGGGGGAAGGGGCTCCTAGATGCAGATTAAGGTCAGGATTGGGGGAAGGGGCTCCTAAATGCAGATTAAGGTCAGGATTGGGGGAAGGGGCTCCTAGATGCAGATTAAGGTCAGGATTGGGGAAGGGGCTCCTAGATGCAGATTAAGGTCAGGGTTGGGGGAAGGGGCTCCTAGATGCTGATTAAGGTCAGGATTGGGGGAAGGGGCTCCTAGATGCAGATTAAGGTTAGGATTGGGGGAAGGGGCTCCTAGATGCAGATTAAGGTTAGGATTGGGGAAGGGGCTCCTAGATGCAGATTAAGGTTAGGATTGGGGGAAGGGGCGCCTAGATGCAGATTAAGGTCAGGATTGGGGGAAGGGGCTCCTAGATGCAGATTAAGGTCAGGATTGGGGGAAGGGGCTCCTAGATGCAGATTAAGGTCAGGATTGGGGGAAGGGGCTCCTAGATGCAGATTAAGGTTCAGGATTGGGGGAAGGGGCTCCTAGATGCAGATTAAGGTTAGAATTGGGGGAAGGGGCTCCTAGATGCTGATTAAGGTCAGGATTGGGGGAAGGGGCTCCTAAATGCAGATTAAGGTTAGGATTGGGGAAAGGGCTCCTAGATGCAGATTAAGGTCAGGATTGGGGGAAGGGGCTCCTAGATGCAGATTAAGGTCAGGATTGGGGGAAGGGGCTCCTAGATGCAGATTAAGGTCAGGATTGGGGGAAGGGGCTCCTAGATGCAGATTAAGGTCAGGATTGGGGGAAGGGGCTCCTAAATGCTGATTAAGGTCAGGATTGGGGGAAGGGGCTCCTAGATGCAGATTAAGGTCAGGATTGGGGGAAGGGGCTCCTAGATGCAGATTAAGGTCAGGATTGGGGCAAGGGGCTCCTAGATGCAGATTAAGGTTCAGGATTGGGGGAAGGGGCTCCTAGATGCAGATTAAGGTTAGAATTGGGGGAAGGGGCTCCTAGATGCTGATTAAGGTCAGGATTGGGGGAAGGGGCTCCTAAATGCAGATTAAGGTCAGGATTGGGGGAAGGGGCTCCTAGATGCAGATTAAGGTCAGGATTGGGGAAGGGGCTCCTAGATGCAGATTAAGGTCAGGGTTGGGGGAAGGGGCTCCTAGATGCTGATTAAGGTCAGGATTGGGGGAAGGGGCTCCTAAATGCAGATTAAGGTTAGGATTGGGGAAAGGGCTCCTAGATGCAGATTAAGGTTAGGATTGGGGAAGGGGCTCCTAGATGCAGATTAAGGTTAGGATTGGGGAAGGGGCTCCTAGATGCAGATTAAGGTCAGGATTGGGGGAAGGGGCTCCTAGATGCAGATTAAGGTCAGGATTGGGGGAAGGGGCTCCTAGATGCAGATTAAGGTCAGGATTGGGGAAGGGGCTCCTAGATGCAGATTAAGGTCAGGGTTGGGGGAAGGGGCTCCTAGATGCTGATTAAGGTCAGGATTGGGGGAAGGGGCTCCTAAATGCAGATTAAGGTTAGGATTGGGGAAAGGGCTCCTAGATGCAGATTAAGGTTAGGATTGGGGAAGGGGCTCCTAGATGCAGATTAAGGTTAGGATTGGGGAAGGGGCTCCTAGATGCAGATTAAGGTCAGGATTGGGGGAAGGGGCTCCTAGATGCAGATTAAGGTCAGGATTGGGGGAAGGGGCTCCTAGATGCAGATTAAGGTCAGGATTGGGGGAAGGGGCTCCTAGATGCAGATTAAGGTCAGGATTGGGGGAAGGGGCTCCTAGATGCAGATTAAGGTCAGGATTGGGGGAAGGGGCTCCTAGATGCAGATTAAGGTCAGGATTGGGGGAAGGGGCTCCTAGATGCAGATTAAGGTCAGGATTGGGGGAAGGGGCTCCTAGATGCAGATTAAGGTCAGGATTGGGGGAAGGGGCTCCTAGATGCAGATTAAGGTCAGGATTGGGGGAAGGGGCTCCTAAATGCTGATTAAGGTCAGGATTGGGGGAAGGGGCTCCTAGATGCAGATTAAGGTCAGGATTGGGGGAAGGGGCTCCTAGATGCAGATTAAGGTCAGGATTGGGGGAAGGGGCTCCTAGATGCAGATTAAGGTTCAGGATTGGGGGAATGGGCTCCTAGATGCAGATTAAGGTTAGAATTGGGGGAAGGGGCTCCTAGATGCTGATTAAGGTCAGGATTGGGGGAAGGGGCTCCTAAATGCAGATTAAGGTTAGGATTGGGGAAAGGGCTCCTAGATGCAGATTAAGGTTAGGATTGGGGAAGGGGCTCCTAGATGCAGATTAAGGTCAGGATTGGGGGAAGGGGCTCCTAGATGCAGATTAAGGTCAGGATTGGGGGAAGGGGCTCCTAGATGCAGATTAAGGTCAGGATTGGGGGAAGGGGCTCCTAGATGCAGATTAAGGTCAGGATTGGGGGAAGGGGCTCCTAGATGCAGATTAAGGTCAGGATTGGGGGAAGGGGCTCCTAGATGCAGATTAAGGTCAGGATTGGGGGAAGGGGCTCCTAGATGCAGATTAAGGTCAGGATTGGGGGAAGGGGCTCCTAGATGCAGATTAAGGTCAGGATTGGGGGAAGGGGCTCCTAGATGCAGATTAAGGTTCAGGATTGGGGGAATGGGCTCCTAGATGCAGATTAAGGTTAGAATTGGGGGAAGGGGCTCCTAGATGCTGATTAAGGTCAGGATTGGGGGAAGGGGCTCCTAAATGCAGATTAAGGTTAGGATTGGGGAAAGGGCTCCTAGATGCAGATTAAGGTTAGGATTGGGGAAGGGGCTCCTAGATGCAGATTAAGGTCAGGATTGGGGGAAGGGGCTCCTAGATGCAGATTAAGGTCAGGATTGGGGGAAGGGGCTCCTAGATGCAGATTAAGGTCAGGATTGGGGGAAGGGGCTCCTAGATGCAGATTAAGGTCAGGATTGGGGGAAGGGGCTCCTAGATGCAGATTAAGGTCAGGATTGGGGGAAGGGGCTCCTAGATGCAGATTAAGGTCAGGATTGGGGGAAGGGGCTCCTAGATGCAGATTAAGGTCAGGATTGGGGGAAGGGGCTCCTAGATGCAGATTAAGGTCAGGATTGGGGGAAGGGGCTCCTAGATGCAGATTAAGGTCAGGATTGGGGGAAGGGGCTCCTAGATGCAGATTAAGGTCAGGATTGGGGGAAGGGGCTCCTAGATGCAGATTAAGGTCAGGATTGGGGGAAGGGGCTCCTAAATGCTGATTAAGGTCAGGATTGGGGGAAGGGGAGACTGACACTAGATCTGTACATAGGGGAACCGCTGACCAACAGGAATTATAATATCTACCTAACACAATAACTATCTGCCACTTTGGTTTACAAAACAGGCATTGTAAATGGGGAAAAACTATATATATATAATTTGTATTTTAAATCATTTCAAAATAAAATAACTTTTAAATTAGATGTTTCCATCTGTTATCAAGGGGGTTAATTTTCTCTCTCACACAGGAATGCATACACGTACACACACACACACACACACACACACACACACACACACATACACAGGAATGCATACACTTGTGCACACACACACACAGTTGTAGGAATGTAGGAAACTCTTGAAAAGGAGGAGGGGTTTAAACATGCGCCCGTTGACTTGATGCTCCGGGGCATTTCTTACAGAAAACACTTCCTGTTTTCAAAGTGACCTCATAGAACACGTTCCTTTTGTGTCTTTAGTGCAACACCAGATATGATGTATTCATGAGCATTATCAGCAGCAGGGACTGGGAGACTAGTCAGGATCGAGGGAAAGATGAACCGAGCAAAGTACAGAGAGATCCTTGATGAAAACCTGCTCCTGGAACCTCAGACTGGGGCGAAGGTTCACCTTCCAACAGGACAACGACCCTAAACACACAGACAAGACAACGTAGGAGTGGCTTCGGGACAAGTCTCTGAATGTCCTTGAGTGGCCCAGCCAGAGCCCGGACTTGAACCCGATCAAACATCTCTGGAGAGACATGAAAATAGCTGTGGAGCGACGCTCCCCATCCAACCTGACAGAGATTGAGAGAATCTGCAGAGGAGAATGGGAGAAACTCCCCAAATACAGGTTTGCCAAGCTTGTAGCGTCATACCCAAGAAGACTCAAGGATTTAATCGCTGCCAAAGGTGCTTCAACAAAGTACTGAGTAAAGGGTCTGAATACTTATGCAAATGTTATATTTCCATTGTTTATTTTTAATAAATTAGCGAACAATTCTAAAAAACAGTTTTTGCTTGGTCGTTATGGGGTATTGTGTCTAGATTGATGAGGGGGGGGGGGGGGGGGGAACTATTTTATACATTTTAGAATAAGGCTGTAACGTAAAAAAATGCGTAAATAGTCACTGAACACTTTAAAGTTGAGTTGTTTATTGTCTAAAAAAACTGCAAAAAAAGTACTGTTTCTAACACTTGTAAGATTCTACCTCGTATGACTTCAGATTGTGTTGTTTCTGTCTGTCGCCAGATTGTTTCAACATTTAAATAATAAAGCATTTGATTCTTCCGTTCTCTTGACGTTGGAGTATTATCTTACTTCCTGTATTTTAAGTAAATAGCTTCTTCAATATAAGAGACAGAGATAATATTGTCCACCCCATTGGGTATCTCACCGCACCCTGATATGTCTTGAAATATGCAGATAAACAGATAAGTAAACTTATATTGTAAAACTTCTCACAGCTTTCTAGCTTTCCCACAAGGCTTTCCCTCTCTCTCCTCTTTCCCTCTCCTTTCTTTCCCTCTCTTTCCCTCTCTCTTCTTTCCCTCTCTCTCCTCTTTCCCTCTCCTTCTTTCCCTCTCTTTCCTCTCCCTCCTCTCTTTCCTCTCCCTCCTCTCTTTCCTCTCCCTCCTCTCTTCTCCTCTCTCTCTTCTCTTTCCCTCTCCCTCCTCTCTTTCCCTCTCCTCTCTTTCATGCTCTTTCCTCTCCCTCCTCTCTTTCCCTCTCCCTCCTATCTTTCCTCTCCCTCCTGTCTTTCCCACTCCTCTTCCTTCCCTGTCTCCTCTCTCCTCCTCCTTCCAAGCCAGCATGACAACTCCATAATGAGTTGGCAAGAGAGCAGTAACAGACTGACACCCAGGCTAACAGACTGACACCCAGGCTAACAGACTGGCACCCAGGCTAACAGACTGGCATCCAGGCTAGTAACTCCTCTTTCAGAAATGTAACAGGTGAGCGATTCTGCTCTCTGCTGGAGAGAAGATTGAACTGCAGTGTAATCATCATAGTGACCACTAGAGGGTGATGGTACTCCATCACCACAATTCAATATCTAAACTCAGGCAAAAAAAAGAAACGTCACTTTTTCAGGACCCTGTCTTTCAAAGTTAATTTGTAAAAATCCAAATAACTTCACAGATCTTCATTGTAAAGGGTTTAAAGACTGTTTCCCATGCTTGTTCAATGAACCATAAACAATTAATGAACATGCACCTGTGGAACGGTCGTTAAGACACTAACAGCTTACAGACGGTAGGCAATTAAGGTCACAGTTATGAAAATTAAGTTAATGGAGTTTTTTTCAGTCTGATAGTCTTTAATAAATAAATGTTTTGACCAAGTTAATCTGCTCAAGTTGTGTGTGTTCAATTATTTGGGATATTTGTTACAATGTGAACAATAACTCCTATTCATACTGAATAGTCAGATGCGTGTTGCTTTATTTTCCCATATTTCTTTTTTACTCATTTATTTTATCTCCATTATCAGGAAGTGACAGTTTGCGCTGTTCTGTGAAGGGAGTAGTACACAGCGTTGTACCAGATCTTCCATTTCTTGGCAATTTCTCGCATGGAATAGTCTTCATTTCTCAGAACAAGAATAGACTGACGAGTTTCAGAAGAAAGTTCTTTGTTTCTGGCCATTTTGAGCCTGTAATCGAACCCACAAATGCTGATGCTCCAGATACTCAACTAGTCTAAAGAAGGCCAGTTTTATTGCTTCTTTAATCAGAACAACAGTTTTCAGCTGTGCTAACATAATTGCAAAAGGGTTTTCTAATGATCAATTAGCCTTTTAAAATGATAAACTTGGATTAGCTAACACAACGTGCCATTGGAACACAGGAGTGATGGTTGCTGATAATGGGCCTCTGTACGCCTATGTAGATATTCCATAAAACATCTGCCGTTTCCAGCTACAATAGTCATTTACAACATTAACAATGTCTACACTGTATTTCTGATCAATTTGATGTTACTTGAATGGACAAAAAATGTCCTTTTAAAAAACAAGGACATTTCTAAGTGACCCCAAACTTTTGAACGGTAGTGTGTATATATATATATATATATATATAAAATGTATTACAGAGCCTTTCCATAAGTCCACTCCAGTTTCTTCAACTGTCTTCTGACTGTCATTAGAGCGATGTTGATGTTATGATGCCACCAGATGACAGATGGCCTTTTGCCGATCGCTCATCATCTCCAACCATCAGTGAGTCGATGGCTTGAATAGTGTCGCTGGAAAGGGAACACAATGTAAACATGTGCAGCAGACAGTAAAGACCAGCAGTCAATTTATTTCAGCATGATTTATTTCAGCATTATTAAGCCTACTTTACAGTATTGTAGCCTACTGTACCTGTTCATTTTCCTGGGATTTCGCGTTCGGCGTAACACAGGCGAATAGCACTGTCCGTGAGCCTAATCCCCAAGTCTAACAGTATTTTACCGACACGTTTAATTATTCAAGGCTCCTTTCTCTTCTCTGTGCTGGAGTTCTTTTAATAATACAAAAGAAGCCATGGACCCGTGATGAGCGATCAGCAGGACAATAGACTCTTACCGAGTCCACCAAATGCATTGTTTTCTAGCCCCACCTGGATGGATTCATAACAAATTACTATGGGGATAAATATCACCGAATGACAAGAGTATGGGGATTTTGTATTTGTCACTTGTATTTTTATAAGATTTTATTTCATATTTGATCAACAATACAAAACATACACATATAAACGATGACCAGACCCACTATCCCCGACCCACTCTCCATCAACTACATCCCTCCTGCCCAGACCCACTATCCCCGACCCCTATCTCCATCAACCACATCCCTCCTGTCCAGACCCACTATCCCCGACCCCTATCTCCATCAACTACATCCCTCCTGCCCAGACCCACTATCTCCGACCCCTATCTCCATCAACTACATCCCTCCTGCCCAGACCCACTATCCCCACCCCCATCTACATCAACTACATCCCTCCTGCCCGACCCCCTATCTCCATCAACTACATCCCTCCTGCCCAGACCCCCTATCTCCATCAACTACATCCCTCCTGCCCAGACCCACTATCCCCACCCCTATCTACATCAACTACATCCCTCCTGCCCAGACCCCCTATCTCCATCAACTACATCCCTCCTGCCCAGACCCACTATCTCCACCCCTATCTCCATCAACTACATCCCTCCTGTCCAGACCCACTATCCCCGACCCCTATCTCCATCAACTACATCCCTCCTGCCCAGACCCACTATCCCCGACCCCTATCTGCCTCAACTACATCCCTCCTGCCCGACCCACTATCTCCATCAACTACATCCCTCCTGCCCGACCCACTATCTCCATCAACTACATCCCTCCTGTCCAGACCCACTATCCCCGACCCCTATCTCCATCAACTACATCCCTCCTGCCCAGACCCACTATCCCCGACCCCTATCTCCATCAACTACATCCCTCCTGTCCAGACCCCCTATCCCCGACCCCTATCTCCATCAACCACATCCCTCCTGCCCAGACCCCCTATCCCCGACCCCTATCTCCATCAACTACATCCCTCCTGCCCAGACCCACTATCCCCGACCCCTATCTCCATCAACTACATCCCTCCTGCCCAGACCCACTATCCCCGACCCCTATCTCCATCAACTACATCCCTCCTGCCCAGACCCACTATCCCCGACCCCTATCTCCATCAACTACATCCCTCCTGCCCAGACCCACTATCCCCGACCCCTATCTCCATCAACTACATCCCTCCTGTCCAGACCCACTATCCCCGACCCACTATCTCCATCAACTACATCCCTCCTGTCCCGACCCACTATCTCCATCAACTACATCCCTCCTGCCCAGACCCCCTATCCCCGACCCCTATCTCCATCAACTACATCCCTCCTGCCCAGACCCACTATCCCCGACCCCTATCTCCATCAACTACATCCCTCCTGCCCAGACCCACTATCCCCGACCCCTATCTCCATCAACTACATCCCTCCTGCCCAGACCCACTATCCCCGACCCCTATCTCCATCAACTACATCCCTCCTGCCCAGACCCACTATCCCCGACCCACTATCTCCATCAACTACATCCCTCCTGTCCCGACCCACTATCTCCATCAACTACATCCCTCCTGCCCAGACCCACTATCCCCGACCCCTATCTCCATCAACTACATCCCTCCTGCCCAGACCCACTATCCCCGACCCCTATCTCCATCAACTACATCCCTCCTGTCCAGACCCCCTATCCCCGACCCCTATCTTCATCAACTACATCCCTCCTGCCCAGACCCCCTATCTCCATCAACCACATCCCTCCTGCCCAGACCCCCTATCCCCGACCCCTATCTCCATCAACTACATCCCTCCTGCCCAGACCCACTATCCCCGACCCCTATCTCCATCAACTACATCCCTCCTGCCCAGACCCACTATCCCCGACCCCTATCTCCATCAACTACATCCCTCCTGCCCAGACCCACTATCCCCGACCCCTATCTCCATCAACTACATCCCTCCTGCCCAGACCCACTATCCCCGACCCCTATCTCCATCAACTACATCCCTCCTGCCCAGACCCACTATCCCCGACCCCTATCTCCATCAACTACATCCCTCCTGCCCAGACCCACTATCCCGACCCCTATCTCCATCAACTACATCCCTCCTGCCCAGACCCACTATCCCCGACCCCTATCTCCATCAACTACATCCCTCCTGTCCAGACCCACTATCCCCGACCCCTATCTCCATCAACTACATCCCTCCTGCCCAGACCCACTATCTCCACCCCTATCTGCCTCAACTACATCCCTCCTGTCCAGACCCACTATCCCCGACCCCTATCTCCATCAACTACATCCCTCCTGTCCAGACCCACTATCTCCACCCCTAACTGCTTCAACTACATCCCTCCTGTCCAGACCCCCTATCCCCACCCCTATCTCCATCAACTACATCCCTCCTGTCCAGACCCACTATCTCCACCCCTATCTCCATCAACTACATCCCTCCTGCCCAGACCCACTATCCCCGACCCCTATCTGCATCAACTACATCCCTCCTGCCCAGACCCACTCTCCATCAACTACATCCCTCCTGTCCAGACCCACTATCCCCGACCCCTATCACCATCAACTACATCCCTCCTGCCCAGACCCACTATCCCCGACCCCTATCTCCATCAACCACATCCCTCCTGTCCAGACCCCCTATCTCCGACCCATATCTACATCAACTACATCCCTCCTGCCCAGACCCACTATCCCCGACCCCTATCTCCATCAACTACACCCCTCCTGCCCAGACCCACTATCCCCGACCCCTATCTCCATCAACTACATCCCTCCTGCCCAGACCCACTATCCATCAACTACATCCCTCCTGTCCAGACCCACTATCCCCGACCCCTATCTCCATCAACTACATCCCTCCTGCCCAGACCCACTATCCCCGACCCCTATCTCCATCAACTACATCCCTCCTGCCCAGACCCCCTATCCCCGACCCCTATCTCCATCAACTACATCCCTCCTGCTCAGACCCACTATCTCCACCCCTATCTCCATCAACTACATCCCTCCTGTCCAGACCCACTATCTCCACCCCTATCTCCATCAACTACATCCCTCCTGCCCAGACGCACTATCCCCGACCCCTATCTCCATCAACTACATCCCTCCTGTCCAGACCCACTATCTCCGACCCCTATCTCCATCAACTACATCCCTCCTGTCCAGACCCACTATCTCCGACCCCTATCTCCATCAACTACATCCCTCCTGCCCAAACCCACTATCTCCGACCCATATCTACATCAACTACATCCCTCCTGCCCAGACCCACTATCCCCGACCCCTATCTCCATCAACTACATCCCTCCTGCCCAGACCCACTATCCCCGACCCCTATCTCCATCAACTACATCCCTCCTGCCCAGACCCACTATCCCCGACCCCTATCTCCATCAACTACATCCCTCCTGCCCAGACCCACTATCCCCGACCCCTATCTCCATCAACTACATCCCTCCTGCCCAGACCCACTATCCCCTACCCCTATCTCCATCAACTACATCCCTCCTGCCTAGACCCACTATCCCCGACCCCTATCTCCATCAACTACATCCCTCCTGCCTAGACCCACTATCCCCGACCCCTATCTCCATCAACTACATCCCTCCTGCCCAGACCCACTATCCCCGACCCCTATCTCCATCAACTACATCCCTCCTGCCCAGACCCACTATCCCGACCCCTATCTCCATCAACTACATCCCTCCTGCCCAGACCCACTATCCCCGACCCCTATCTGCCTCAACTACATCCCTCCTGTCCAGACCCACTATCCCCGACCCCTATCTCCATCAACTACATCCCTCCTGCCCAGACCCACTATCTCCACCCCTATCTGCCTCAACTACATCCCTCCTGTCCAGACCCACTATCCCCGACCCCTATCTCCATCAACTACATCCCTCCTGTCCAGACCCACTATCTCCACCCCTAACTGCTTCAACTACATCCCTCCTGTCCAGACCCCCTATCCCCACCCCTATCTCCATCAACTACATCCCTCCTGCCCAGACCCACTATCTCCACCCCTATCTCCATCAACTACATCCCTCCTGCCCAGACCCACTATCCCCGACCCCTATCTACATCAACTACATCCCTCCTGCCCAGACCCACTCTCCATCAACTACATCCCTCCTGTCCAGACCCACTATCCCCGACCCCTATCTCCATCAACTACATCCCTCCTGCCCAGACCCACTATCCCCGACCCCTATCTCCATCAACTACATCCCTCCTGCCCAGACCCACTATCCCCGACCCCTATCTCCATCAACTACATCCCTCCTGCCCAGACCCACTATCCCCGACCCCTATCTCCATCAACTACATCCCTCCTGCCCAGACCCACTATCCCCGACCCCTATCTCCATCAACTACATCCCTCCTGCCCAGACCCCCTATAACACGTTGTCACCCTTTTTGCACTTTTCTTAAAAATGATCTATTTCTTAAAAAGAAACATTGACACTAAAACACATTTCTCTCCACACCTTGTTATTGTATTTTCAATACTGCAGAACCAATATTATTTGGGGAGTTTAGATGTTTATTTTAGAGAATAAAGACCAATGGCGGGGCCAGCAGTATTGGTACCCTGGAGGTAGTACTTGGTTGTCTTTGGCCAAGATAACTGCAGACAAATGCTGCTAGGTGGGGTTTTACTCTTCAGCAGCAAACTGATCTAATTCTTCAATGTTTCTCCGTTGTTTTATGAAGTTTATTTGAGTAAAGACAGATGCAATAACATTGACACGTAGACATTAAGATTAATTGCACTATAACACGTTAGCTTGCGCTAATTGAATTAGACTATAACACGTTAGCTTGCGCTAATTGAATTGCACTATAACACGTTAGCCTGCGCTAATTGAATTGCACTATAACACGTTAGCTTGCGCTAATTGAATTGCACTATAACACGTTAGCCTGCGCTAATTGAATTGCACTATAACACGTTAGCTTGCGCTAATTGAATTGCACTATAACACGTTAGCTTGCGCTAATTGAATTGCACTATAACACGTTAGCTTGCGCTAATTGAATTGCACTATAACACGTTAGCCTGCGCTTATTGAATTGCACTATAACACGTTAGCTTGCGCTAATTGAATTGCACTATAACACGTTAGCTTGCGCTAATTGAATTGCACTATAACACGTTAGCTTGCGCTAATTGAATTGCACTATAACACGTTAGCCTGCGCTAATTGAGTTGCACTATAACACGTTAGCTTGCGCTAATTGAATTGCACTATAACACGTTAGCCTGCGCTTATTGAATTGCACTATAACACGTTAGCCTGCGCTTATTGAATTGCACTATAACACGTTAGCTTGTGCTAATTGAATTGCACTATAGCACGTTAGCCTGCGCTAATTGAGTTGCACTATAACACGTTAGCTTGCGCTAATTGAATTGCACTATAACACGTTAGCCTGCGCTTATTGAATTGCACTATAACACGTTAGCCTGCGCTTATTGAATTGCACTATAACACGTTAGCTTGTGCTAATTGAATTGCACTATAGCACGTTAGCCTGCGCTAATTGAATTGCACTATAGCACGTTAGCCTGCGCTAATTGAATTGCACTATAACACGTTAGCCTGCGCTAATTGAATTGCACTATAACACGTTAGTCTGCGCTAATTGAATTACACTATAACACGTTAGCTTGCGCTAATTGAATTGCACTATAGCACGTTAGCTTGCGCTAATTGAATTGCACTATAAAACGTTAGCTTGCGCTAATTGAATTGCACTATAGCACGTTAGCTTGCGCTAATTGAATTGCACTATAGCACGTTAGCCTGCGCTAATTGAATTGCACTATAACACGTTAGCCTGCGCTAATTGAATTGCACTATAACACGTTAGCTTGCGCTAATTGAATTGCACTATAACCCGTTAGCTTGCGCTAATTGAATTGCACTATAACACGTTAGCTTGCGCTAATTGAATTGCACTATAACACGTTAGCTTGCGCTAATTGAATTGCACTATAACACGTTAGCTTGCGCTAATTGAATTGCACTATAACACGTTAGCCTGCGCTTATTGAGTTGCACTATAACACGTTAGCCTGCGCTAATTGAGTTGCACTATAACACGTTAGCTTGCGCTAATTGAATTGCACTATAACACGTTAGCTTGCGCTAATTGAATTGCACTATAACACGTTAGCTTGCGCTAATTGAATTGCACTATAACACGTTAGCTTGCGCTAATTGAATTGCACTATAACACGTTAGCTTGCGCTAATTGAATTGCACTATAACACGTTAGCCTGCGCTAATTGAGTTGCACTATAACACGTTAGCTTGCGCTAATTGAATTGCACTATAACACGTTAGCCTGCGCTTATTGAATTGCACTATAACACGTTAGCCTGCGCTTATTGAATTGCACTATAACACGTTAGCTTGTGCTAATTGAATTGCACTATAGCACGTTAGCCTGCGCTAATTGAGTTGCACTATAACACGTTAGCTTGCGCTAATTGAATTGCACTATAACACGTTAGCCTGCGCTTATTGAATTGCACTATAACACGTTAGCCTGCGCTTATTGAATTGCACTATAACACGTTAGCTTGTGCTAATTGAATTGCACTATAGCACGTTAGCCTGCGCTAATTGAATTGCACTATAGCACGTTAGCCTGCGCTAATTGAATTGCACTATAACACGTTAGCCTGCGCTAATTGAATTGCACTATAACACGTTAGTCTGCGCTAATTGAATTACACTATAACACGTTAGCTTGCGCTAATTGAATTGCACTATAGCACGTTAGCTTGCGCTAATTGAATTGCACTATAGCACGTTAGCTTGCGCTAATTGAATTGCACTATAAAACGTTAGCTTGCGCTAATTGAATTGCACTATAGCACGTTAGCTTGCGCTAATTTAATTGCACTATAGCACGTTAGCCTGCGCTAATTGAATTGCACTATAACACGTTAGCCTGCGCTAATTGAATTGCACTATAACACGTTAGCTTGCGCTAATTGAATTGCACTATAACACGTTAGCTTGCGCTAATTGAATTGCACTATAACCCGTTAGCTTGCGCTAATTGAATTGCACTATAACACGTTAGCTTGCGCTAATTGAATTGCACTATAACACGTTAGCTTGCGCTAATTGAATTGCACTATAACACGTTAGCTTGCGCTAATTGAATTGCACTATAACACGTTAGCCTGCGCTTATTGAGTTGCACTATAACACGTTAGCCTGCGCTAATTGAGTTGCACTATAACACGTTAGCTTGCGCTAATTGAATTGCACTATAACACGTTAGCTTGCGCTAATTGAATTGCACTATAACACGTTAGCTTGCGCTAATTGAATTGCACTATAACACGTTAGCTTGCGCTAATTGAATTGCACTATAACACGTTAGCTTGCGCTAATTGAATTGCACTATAACACGTTAGCTTGCGCTAATTGAATTGCACTATAACACGTTAGCCTGCGCTTATTGAATTGCACTATAACACGTTAGCCTGCGCTAATTGAGTTGCACTATAACACGTTAGCTTGCGCTAATTGAATTGCACTATAACACGTTAGCTTGCGCTAATTGAATTGCACTATAGCACGTTAGCCTGCGCTAATTGAATTGCACTATAACACGTTAGCTTGCGCTAATTGAATTGCACTATAGCACGTTAGTTTGCGCTAATTTTCAGTGCCCTTCCCTAGCAATGTTAAGAGAATCCAGAAACACATATACAGTACAGTACAGTACATATACAGTACAAATACAGTCAAAAGTTTGGACATACCTACTCATTTGAGCGTTTTTCTTTATTTTTTACTATTTTCTACAATGTAGAATAATATTGAAGACATAAAACTATGA